>NC_081557.1:109166439-109228696 GCF_022355385.1 Mustela nigripes
TTCTTTTTTTTTTTTTTTTTTTTTAAAGATTTTTTTATTTATTTGACAGAGAGAGATCACAGGTAGGCAGAGAGGCAGGCAGAGAGAGAGGAGGAAGCAGGCTCCCTGCTGAGCAGAGAGCCTGATGTGGGACTTGATCCCATGACCCCGAGACCACGACCTGAGCCAAAGGCAGCGGCTTAACCCACTGAGCCACCCAGGCGCCCCGTGAATAATCCTTTTAATGTACTGTTGGATTCTATTGGCTAGTATTTTGGTGGGAATTTTTGCATCTGTGTTCATCAAGGATATTGGTCTGTAATTCTCTTTTTTGATGGGGTCTTTGTCTGGTTTTGGGATCAAGGTAATGCTGGCCTCATAAAATGAGTTTGGAAGTTTTCCTTCCATTTCTATTTTTTGGAACAGTTTCAGGAGAATAGGTATTCATTTTACACTAAATGTTTGGTATAATTCCCCTGGGAATCCGTCTGGCCCTGGGCTCTTGTTTGTTGGGAGATTTTTGATTACTGCTTCAATCTTCTTACTGGTTATGGGTCTGTTCAGGTTTTCTGTTTCTTCCGGGTTCAGTTTTGGTAGTTCATACACCTCTAGGAATGCATCCATTTCTTCCAGATTGTCAAATTTGCTGGCATATAGCTGCTCATAATATTTTCTTCTGTTTGTATTTCTTTGGTGTTGGTTGTGATCTCTCCTCTTTCCTTCATGATTTTATTAATTTATATCCTTTCTCTTTTCTTTTTGATAAGTCTGGCCAGGGGTTTATCAATCTTATTAATTCTTTCAAAGAACCAGCTCCTACTTTTGTTGATTTGTTCTACTGTTCTTTTGGTTTCTGCTCTGATCTTCATGATTTCTCTTCTCCTGCTGGGTTTAGGCTTTCTTTGCTGTTCTTTCTCCAGGTCCTTTAGGTGTAGGGTTAGGTTGTGTATTTGAGACCTTTCTTGTTTCTTGAGAAAGGCTTGTATCACTATATACTTTCCTCTTGGGACCACCTTTGCTGTGTCCCAACGATTTTGAATAGTTGTGTTTTCATTATCATTTGTTTCCTTGAATTTTTTCAATTCTTTTTTAATTTCCTGGTTGACCCATTCATTGTTTAGTAGGATGCTCTTTAGCCTTTATGTATTTGAGTTCTTTCCAACTTTCCTCTTGTGATTGAGTTCAGAGCATTGTGGTCTGAAAATATTCAGGGAATGATCCCAATCTTTTGGTACTGGTTGAGACCTGATTTGTGACCTGGATGTGATCTATTCTGGAAATGTTCCATATGCACTAGAGAAGAATGTGTATTCTGTTGCTTTGTGGTGGAATGTTCTGAGTATATCTGTGCTGTCCGTCTGATCCAGTGTGTCATTTAAGGCCTTTATTTCCCTCTTGATCTTTTGCTTGGATGATCTGTCCATTTCAGTGAGGGGGTTGTTAAAGTCCCCTACTGTTATTGTATTATTATCAATGTGTTCTTTGATTTTGTTATTGATTGGTTTATATAGTTGGCTGCTCCCATGTTTGGGGCATATAATTTAAAATTGCTAGATCTTCTTGTTGTACAGACCCTTTGAGTATGATATAGTGTCCTTCCTCATCTCTTCTTATAGTCTTTGGCTTAAAATCTAATTGATCTGATATGAGGATTGCCACCCTAGCTTTCTTTTGATGTCAATTAGCATGGTAAATTGTTTTCCACCCCCTCACTTTAAATCTGGATGTGTCTTTGGGTCTAAAATGAGTTTATTATAGATAACATATTGATGGGTTTTGTTTTTTTATCATTTTGATACCCTGTGTCTTTTGATTGGGGCATTTGGCCCATTTACATTCAGGGTAACTATCGAGAGATATGAATTTATGCCATTGTATTGCCTGTAAGGTGACTGTTACTGTAGATTGTCTCCTTTCTGGTCTACTACTTTTAGGCTCTCTCTTTGCTTAGAGGACCCCTTTCGATATTTCCTGTAGGGCTGGTTTGGTGTTTTCAAGTTCTTGTCTTCACGTTTTTGTTTGTCCTGGAAGCTTTTTATTTCTCCTTCTATTTTCAATGATAGCCTAGCTGGATATAGTATTCTTGGCTGCATGTTTTTCTCATTTAGTGCTCTGAATATATCATGCCAGTTCTTTCTGGCCTGCCAGGTTTCTGTGGATAAGTCTGCTGCCAATCTAATATTTTTACTATTGTATGTTACAGCCTTCTTGTCCCAAGCTGCTTTCAGAATTTTCTCTTTGTCGCTAAGACTTGTAAGTTTTACTATTAGATGACAGAGTGTGGACCTATTTTTATTGATTTTGAGGAGGATTCTCTGTGCCTCCTCAACTTTGATGATTGTTCCTTTTGCCATATTAGGGAAATTCTCTACTATAATTCACTCCAATATACCCTCTGCCCCGCTCTCTATTTCTTCTTCTTCTGGAATCCCAATTATTGTAGTATTTTTTGTCTTATGGTATCACTTGTCTCTCAGATTCTCCCCTTGTGGTCCAGTAGTTGTCTCTCTTTTGCTCAGAGTCTTTATCCTCCATCCTTTGTTCTTCTGTATCACTCATTCTCTCTTCTGCCTCATTTATCCTAGCAGTAAGAGCCTCTATTTTTGATTGCACCTTACTAATATCTTTTTTATTTCAGCTTGGCTAGATTTTAGTTCTTTTATTTCTCCAGAAATGGCTTTTATTTCTCATACAGGGTTTATCTAATATCTTCCATACCTTTTTTGAGCCCAGCTAGCACCTTGAGAATCATCATTCTGAACTCTAGATCTGACATAATACCAATGTCCATATTGATTAGTTCCCTAGTCTTTGGTACTGCCTCTTGTTCTTTTTTTTTATTTTGAGGTGAGTTTTCCACCTTGTTATTTTATCCAGATAAGAATATATGAACAAGAGTATAAAATACTAACAGGGTGGCAAAGATCCCAGAAAAATGTATGCTAACCAAATCAAAGAGACCCCAAACCAGGGGGATAAGAAAGGGGGTAAAAAGAAATTAAGAAAAAAAAATATATATGTATTACACTGGTGAGTAGAACAGAGCCACCTACTTGATTTTGGGTGTATTTTGGTCTCTTAGAAGAAACTACCTCCCAAATTTTAAAGAAAGAAATACTTATATATGTACAAAAAAAATAACAGTGAACATGATGAAGGGACTGTAAAGATGACTGTAAAGATGAAAATTTAAAAAAATTCCAAAAAAGGAATTGATAAGATAAGTTGGTTGGAAAAAGAAAGAAAAAGAACATGATAATATTTGTTCAGGCTGGAGACTAGAACAAAGCCCTGTGCTAGATTTATGGTATATTTTGATCTATGAGAAGAAATTGGAATTATTTCAACTTTACAGTGTCTGAAACATCTTTAGTTTACTTTTGCTTTTGAAAGAGTTTTTGCTGGGTGTAGAATTCTAAATGGACAATATTTTTCCTCCAGTTCTTTTTCTTTTAATAAGGAATTTTCTTTTTTTAAAAAATCATAATACATGTACTCTTTAATCTCCATCCCCTATTATCTCCATGCCCTCAGCCTCCTACCCTCTGGTAACCATCAGTTTTTAATTGGATTATTTGTTTTTTGAGTGTTGAGTTGTACAAGTTCTTTATATGTTTTGGGTACTCTTTATTGGATGTCATTTGCAAATATCTTCTCCCATTCCGTAGGTTGTCTTTTAGTTTTGTTCATAGTTTCCTTCACTGTGCAGAAGCTGTTTACTTTGCTGTAGTCCCAATAGTTTATTTTTGCTTTTACTTCCCCCACCTCATAAGAAATACCTAGAAAACTATTGGTATGGCCAATGTCAGAGAGATTACTTCCTGAGCTCTCCTCAAGGGTTTTTATGGTTTCAGGTCTCATATTAAGGTCTCTAATCCATTTTGAGTTTATTTTTGTATATGGCATAAGAAAGAAGTTCAGTTTCATTCTTTTGCATGTGGATGTCCAGTTTTCCTAATAGCATTTGTTGAAGAGACTGTCTTTTTCCCATTGTATATTCTTTCCTCCTTTGTCAAAGATTAATTGAACATGTAATTGTGGGTTTATGTCTGGGTTTTCTTTTCTGTTGAACTATTTCTTTTTATGCTATTACCATACTCTTTCAATTAGTACAACTTGTAATATAATTTGAAATCTGGAATTGTGATACCTGCAGTTTTGTTTTTCTTTTTCATGATTGCTTTGGATATTTGAGGTCTTTTGTGGTTCCATACAAATTTTAAGACTGTTTTTTCTAGTTCTGTGAAAGATGCTGTTGGTATTTTGATAGGGCTTGCATTAAATGTGTAGATTGCTTTGGGTAGTATAGACATTTTAACAATTTATTCTTCTAAACCATGAGCATGGAGTGTCTTTCCATTTCTTTGTGTCGTTTTCAGTTTCTTTCATCAATGTTTTATAGTTTACAGAATACAGGTCTTTCACTTTTTTGGTTAAGTTTATTCCTGGATATTTCATCTAGGGATTGCACCAAATGGGACTATTTTTGTAATTTCACTTCATGCTTGTTCATTGCTAGCATGTGGGAATGTAACTGATTTCTGTACATTGTTTTTGTATCCTGAGACTTTACTGAATTCATTGATCAGTTCTAGTAGTTTTTTGATGGAGTTTTTTGGGTTTTCAATATATGGTATCAAGTCATGTGCAAATAGAGTTTTGCTTCTTCTTTACCAATTTGGGTGCCCTTTAATTCTTTATTTTGTCTAATTGTTGTGGCATAGACTTTCAGTACTATGTTGAATAAAAGTGTTGAAAGTAAACATCCTTGTTTTATTCCTGACCTTAGGGGAAAAGCTCTAGATGGTTTTTCATCATTTAGTATGATGATGACTGTGGGCTATTCATATACGGCCTTTATTACGTTGAAGTATGTTTCCTTTGATCTACTTTGCAGAGGGTTTTTATCATGAATGAATATTGTGCATTGCCAAATGTTTGACAAATCTGTTGAGATGATTGTATGGTTTTTATCCTTAATCTTGTTGATGTGACATATCACATTAATTGTTTCCTGAATACTGAAGCACTCTTACTTCCTAGGAATAAATTTCATTCGATTATGGTGTATGATTTTTTATAATGTATTCTTGGATTCAGTTTGCTAATATTTTATAGAGGGTTTTTGAATCTATATTCATGAGAGATATTGGCCTGTAGTTCTCTTTTTTTGTGGTGACTTTATCTGGTTTTGTTATCCGGATGATACTGGCCTCATAAAATGAATTGAAAGTTTTCCTTCCTCTTGTATTTTTTGGAATAGTTTAGGAAAAATAAGTATTAACTCTTCTTTAAATGCTTGGTTGGTAGAATTCACCTGTGAAACCTTCTGGTTCTGGACTTTTGTTTTCTTTTTTTGGGAGTTTTTACAATTCAATTTCATTGCTGGGTAATTTATCTGTTCAAGTGCTCCATTTCTTCTTGCTTTAGATTAGGTAGTTATATGTTTCTAGGAATTTATTCATTTCTTCTAAGTTGTCCTATTTGTTGGCATACAGGTTTTCATAATATTATTACAATTGGTTGTATTTCTGCAGTGCTGGTTTTTATTTCTCCCTTTTTGTTAGTGATTTTGTTTCTTTGGGACACCCCACCCTTTTTTATTTTTGATGAGTCTTGCTGGAGTTTTATAAATTGTGTTGATTTTTTCAAAGAACTAGCTCTTGGTTTCATTGATTTTTTTTAAAGTTTCTATATTATTTATTTCTTCTCTAACCTTTATTATATCCTTCCTTTTGCTTGGTTTGGATTCTATTTGTTCTTCTTTTTCTAGCTACTTCACATGTAAGGTTAGGTTGTTTATTTAAGACTTTTCTTGCTTCTTAAGGTATAAATTTCCCTCTTAGAACCAGTTCTGTGTCTTGGTGTGGACTTCCATGTGTTGAGTTTTTGGGTGGATTCTGTGCCTACTGGATCTAATTATCTCTTTCTTCCCCCAGATTAGGGAAATTTTCTTTTTTTTTTTTTAAGATTTATTTATTTATTTATTTGACAGAGAGATCACAAGTAGACAGAGAGGCAGGCAGAGAGAGAGAGAGAGAGAGAAGGAAGCAGGCTCCCTGCTGAGCAGAGAGCCCGATGCGGGACTCGATCCCAGGACCCCGAGATCATGACCTGAGCCGAAGGCAGCGGCTTAACCCACTGAGCCACCCAGGCGCCCCTAGGGAAATTTTCAGTTATTATTTTTTCAAATAAATTTTCTGTCTCTTTTTCTATCTCTTCTTCTGAGATCCCTATATTACAAATGTTATTATGCTTGATGGCATCACTGAGTTCCCTAAGGCTATTCTCAATTTGCATAGTTTTCAGCTTGGTTACTTTCCATTACTCTATCTTCCAGGACATTAAATCATTCCTCTGTTTCATCTGGCCTGCTATTTATTCCATCACATGTATATTTAATTTCATTTATTTTGTTCTTGGTCTCTGACTTTTTTTTTTTTAATCTCCATGTTGAGGGTCTCACTGATGTCCTCTACTCTTTTCCCCAGTCCAGTGAATATCTTTATGATCATTATTTTAAATTCTCAATCAGGCATATTACTTGTATCCATTTCACTTTGATCTCTTGCTGTGGTTTGGTCCTGTTCTTTCATTTGGAGATATTTCTCTGTCTCATCATTTTTTTTTTTTTTTTTGACTTCCCATTTGTATTTCCGTATATTAGAAATGTCAGCCTCTTCTCTTGCTCTTAACAATAACAGCCTTATAAAGAAGGGGTTCTATAATGCCCTGAAGTGCAGTGTATCCTGTTTCCTAGGGCCTGGTGCTTCAGCAAGTATCTCCTATGTGTGTTGTGTGTGTTCTGCAGTTGAGTCTTGTCCTCTTTTTTCTTCAGTCTGGAGAGCAAAGTCTCTCTGTGCCTATTGTGGACAGTGTTGGGTTGGGGTGCATTTTAATAAGTTGTGCAGTGGTCTGCTTGCCATACAAGACTTGCCCTTTGCCCCCACTGCTAAAGAAATGGAGATCCTGCAAACTGTGTGGGTCAGGAAATGTGTTGTTGGTAGTTTGTGCTGGTTTTCTGTGGGAGGGGTCAGTAGTGCAGGGACTCAGGTGAGTGTGGCTGGGAAAGGTGGTTTCACTTCAGCACAGGGTTGTGAGGCTTGGTGTAAGCAAGCTAGGTGAAGTATTGGTGCTATGATGGTTCCCACAGGTGACCATTATGTATACTGGTGAATGGGGGGATGGGTGGTGCCTTCTAGTTCCTTAGTTCCTAGAAGTGGTCTTTCAGTGATCCCTGTCTCTCTGGATTATGCTCTGAGATGAGCAAACCACTCTCCCTTCTGTCTGTCCCCAGTGTTTTTCAAACTTCTGGTTCTATGTTATAACTACAAAAGATATTTGTCATCCTGTCTCTTTAAGGTCAGGGACCCAGTCTCCTAGTACCCTCTGGGCTCTCTCAGAGCAGAGTTGCCAATTTTTAAAATTCCAGGCTTTTAGGCCCACTGGTTGTAAGAACTTATGAAATTTGGGCCCTCTCACTTTCAAGGGCAAATATTATGGGGATTTGTCCTCCCTGTTTGTGGGCTCTCTGGTGTGAAAGTCTGTTTTCCATGCTTCTTTGTGCCACTAGCTCCCTCCCCACTTTGAATGTCCCTGGTCTGGTTTACTCCCAGACCATGTCTTCACCCTTCTTACTTTCTTCTGTGTTGTTTCTTCTCTACCTTTAGTCATGGAGTTTGTTCTGCCAGTCTCTAGGTTGTTTTCTGGGTTGTTTACACTGATGTGAGTGTTATCTAGCTGCATTCATGAGATAAGGCCAGCTTAGGGTCCTCCTACTCTGCCATCTTCCAAGCCAACCTTTACTTCATGTTTGTTTGTCTTTCTTTTCTTTTCTCTCTTCTTTATTTCTTTCTTTCAGGACTTTTTGCAGGGGAGAGGCAGAAGGAGAGAGAAAATCCCAAGTGTGGGGTTGACATGAGGCTTGATCTCAAGACCCTGAGATCATGACCTGAGCCAAAGTTAAAAGTCAGATGCTTAACCGACTGACCCAAAAAGGTGCCTCAAGACAACTTTAAAAAAAAATACTTATTTATTTTAAGTAATCTCTACTCCCAACACAGGGCCTGAACCTACAATCTCAAAATCAAGAGTTGATTGAGCCAGCCAGGTGCCCTTACTCCATTTCTTTAAAGAGGCTGTTCTGCTGTTTTCTTTTCTGTTTTTTTTCCCAAGTGAAATTTGCTATCTTTTTGCTTTAGAGTAGTTTTAGATATACAGAAAAATCACACATATAAAACAAAGATCCTATTTATTCCACACTCAGGTTTCCCTATTATTAATTTCTACTAAAAATATTGTACATTTACCATAATTAAGGAGTTAATATTGATATGTTACTAACTAAAATCCATATTTAATTCATATTTTCTTACTTTTTACCTAATGTTTTTCTCTTCCAAGATCTCATTTAGGATACCACTTTATATTTGTATTGTTTCCTTAGTCTCCTTTTGAGTGTGACAATTTCCCAGGCATTCTTTGTTTTTAATGACCTGGTCAGTTTTGAGGAGTTCTAGTGAGGTATTTGGTAGAATGTCCCTCAGTTGAGATTTTTATGATGTTGTTCTTATGGTTAGACTGAGGTTATGTGTGTTTGGAAGGAATACTACAGGGATAATCATGTCAGTCACATCATGTCAAGGATATACTATCAACACAACTCACCAGTCATGTTAACCTTGCTCACCTTGTTGAGTGGCATTTGTCAGTTTTCTCCACTGTAAAGTTAGGTGCCTCCCCACCCTTTCAGAGCAGAGTATTTCCATAAATTATCTGGATTTTTTGTGTGTGTGTGTGATTTATTTGTTATCTCCCATTTGTCTAGTCATTCAGTTGTTTATTAATATCAGCATGGATTCATGCATATTTATTTTATATTTTGAGTTATAACACATTGCTTCTTAATTTATTTTATTGCTCAAAATAATGAAAAAACACTTTTTTCAGCTATTATTTTTTCAAATCTCCCCCCTCCTGCGAAATTCCTACAATAGGTATATTAGTCCCATTAAATTTGTCTCACTGATGATCTTTTCCCTTTTTCTCTCTGTATTTCTTTTTACTATATCTTTAAATTTTTACTATATCTTTAAATTCTCTATTCTTTTGTAATGTCTGATCTGCCATTAATCCCATATATCATATTTTACCATCTCCAACATTGTAGTTTTAATCTCTAAACACTGTATTTGTGTCATTTTTATAGCTTACATATCTTTACTTAACTTTTGAACATATGGAATACTGTTATATTTTATGTTTGTTTAATGTCCTTGTCTACTGATTCAAACATCTGTATTAGTTTTGGATTTTTTTTTAAAGATTTTATTTATTTATTTGACAGGCAGAGATTACAAGTAGGCAGACAGCAGGCAGCGGTGGGGGAGCAGGCCCCCACTAACAGAGAGCCCAATGTGGGGCTCAATCCTAGAACCCTGAGATCATGACCTGAGCTGAGGTTAAGCTGAGGCTTAACTCACTGAGTCACCCAAGTGCCCCTCTGGATTGGTTTTTATTGATTATTTTTCCTCCTTACAAGCCATGATCCGTTTAGTGCCTTTGTGTGACTGGTAATTTTTTTTTTTTTTTTTGTATTTTGACATTGTGATTTCTATCATGTTGGATATCTTTGTATTTTGTTTGTTTGTTTGTTTTTTTTAGAGGTGGGGAGGAGCAGAGGGAGAGAGAGAGATAATCTTAAGCAGGCTGCATGCCCAGCTTGACTCAGGGCTCAATCTCATAACCCTGATATGACCTGAGCTGAAATCAAGAATTGGGTGTTTAAACCATGGAGCCACCCAGGCACTCCAGATATCTTTGTATTCTTACAAATCTTTTAAACCTTTATTCGTACACACAGTTGAGATATTTGGAATAACTTTGACTCATTGGGGGCCTTGCTTTTAAGATTTTTTTTTAAAGATTTTATTTATTTGACAGACAGATCATAAATAGGCAGAGAGGCAGGCAGAGAGAGAGGGGGGCGAAGCAGGCTCCCCACTGAGCAGAGACCCGATGTGGGGCTTGATCCCAGAATCCTGGGATTATAACCTGAGCCTAAGGCAGAGGCTTTAACCCACTGAGCCATCCAGGCGTCCCTGCTTTTAAGATTTATACAGTGGCACTATATGTTTGGTCTAGAGCTTACTATTTCACATTACTGAGCTAAGATCTTTCTGAGTACTCTACTCAGTGCCCTGAGAATTTGAGATTTTTCAGCCTGGCTTTTGGAAATAGGCAATATTCCTGGTCTTATGGGAGTACCAGGAACTTTTCCCCCTAATCTTTTTGGACTCTTCTTTCCCTGGACTCAGGTAGTCTTTTCACAAGCATGTGTTGGTCAGTATTCTGCTGAATGCTCCATCACAGACCATCTACAGGTGTCCAGGGTTCTTAGCCAGTATAGCTGTCTTTTCTGATATTCTGTCCTGTGAATTCTAAATACCCTAGTGAGCTCAATTTCCTCAGTTCCAGGAGTTTTCTGGGATCTGCAGAAGTTCTTCTTTTCCTATGTCATGACCTGGAAATTCTCTCAAGGCAGTATACTGAGGCAGTGGTAGGGCTTACTGCCTTTATTTCCCTCTTGTAGGGATCACTGTCCTTCATTACCTAATGTCCAGTTTCTTAAAAACATTTTCTCTTATATTTTGCCTTTTTTTTTTTTTTTTTTTTTTTTGGTTTAGTTTGATTGTTTCAGGCAAGGAGGTTAAATCTGGTCTTTGTTACTCTATCTTGGATTAAAGTTGAACATCATTTTGCTCATTTGTTAATATTGGCACATACTACAGAATTTAAAAATATATACTGCAGGCAAACAGAAGACATTGGGGATTGCATTTAGCCATTAGATTATCAGTTTGTGGTCTCTAAAGGAGAAGATCACATAGATAGGCAAAAATGGCACTTTATACAATGTAACAAGAATCATAATAGAAGTTGCTATGGGAACTAAAATGTGAGGCTCTTCACCCATGCTGGGTATTGAATTAAGCCTTCTTGGAGGAAATGACACTTGAGTGAGCCCTGAAGACTGGGAAGATGTTATCCAATAAAGAAGGCATGGTAGGAGGGAGGGGAGAGTTCAGGTTAGAGGTCCACCATGAGTAAAGCTATATTGGTGTGAAATCACATGACACATAACTACAAGCAGTTTGATTTTACCAAAGCATAATAATAGGCAAGGTAGGAAGTAGCATAGTGAGACTGGAAAAATAGGTAGGCAGCTCGTAGAAAGCTTCCTATGTCATGCAAGCATTTGTCAGCCATGGGAGAGCCACTGAAGAATTTTAAGCAGGGGAGGGATATGTCATGTTAGAATCTTAGAGCAGTCACAGTGATGGCCACGTAGAGTATGAAGTTCAAGTGCAAAGACTGACTTCAGACCATTTGGGAGATCATTACATTAGTTCAGGGAACACAGAGTGAGGCCTGAGCTATGATGTGTGGTCATCCTCAGGGAGAGACAGGAGAATTATTTAGGATGTAAAATCTCAGGACATCTTGACTTACCATGTGTGAGGGAGTGAGGGAATGGGTGTGGATATAAAATAAGTTTCAGGGCCTTTGGCTAGAATTGCCACATGAAAAATGCTGAGATGAATTGTTGGGAGTTATTATGGGGGAGGAACTGTTCTCGGGTAGGGATAATTTGGGAAATGCTGAGCATGAGGTCGTGGTGAGTGGATGCTCTTTGTCTTTGATCCTTGCTCTCACTCCCTCCCCTTGTCCCCCATTCAGCCCCCACCTTTGGTGGGGCAGAAAGCATGTGGATCTGCTACCTGGTTCAAGGAGACTTTGTTCCCAAATCAGGTTCTTTTTGTAGAACTCTGATCATTGGTACTTTCATCAATAGTCTCTGATAACTCAGCAGTTTCTGGCTGATACATTAGATTACAAAGATTGTCTTCAGTTATACTTCAGAGCCACCATTCATATCATAGTACAGTGAATGATGATGAAGTTCCTTGGAATTAGACAGTTCACACCCTAAGCAGCTCTATGTAGTGGTACGTTGTTGTGTCATAAAAACAGCCTGACCTTGGGGTGCCTGGCTGGCTCAGTGGGTTAAAGCCTCTGCCTTCAGCTCAGGTCATGATCCCAGGGTCCTGGGATTGAGCCCAGCATCAGGCTCTCTGCTCAGCAGGGAGCCTGCTTCCTCCTTTCTCTCTGCCTGCCTCTCTGCCTACTTGTGATCTCTGTCTGTCAAATAAATAAATAAAATATTAAGAGAAAAAAAAAGAAAAAAAAGGGAAAAAAAAAGAAAAAAAAAAAAACGAAACAGCCTGACCTTGGCTCTAACACAGTGGGTGACCTTCGTGACCCTTAGCATTTTTGTTTGTACTGTGGGTGTGATCTTACAGGGCTGACTGTGAGGATAAAACACATTATAAACTCTAAAAGTGTTAGTTATTACTCAAATTCTTATCTCGTCTTGTAAATCTATTTGCTAATATTGGGGAGATTTGGTAATAAGCTTTGGGTGATATATTTGCTCCACGGAAAAGACGGCTGTAGCCAAAGTAAAATAGAAGCAAGACCAAGTCCAGATTCAGAACTTGATGACAGACAAAGTGTAACCAGATCTTATTTCTTTTTGCTGCCTAATTCTCTTTCCCCAGTCACCCGATTCCTATATCTTCCTAAGCGTCATGGACTGGATATAAAACTGAGATGTAAAGGCTAAGACAGAGGTTTTCAATGCTAGATGCCCATTAGAATCATATGAGGAGCTTTAAAAAATACTGATGTCTGAGTACCACCCCCAAGTGATTCTGGTGTAATTGATCTGAGGTATGACTTCAGCATTTGAATTTCTTAGTGTTTCCATGATTCTAATGTGCATCTGAAGTTGAGAATCCGTACATTGGCCTTTATATCTCCCTGATCTAATGGGAGGCCAGGACTGAAGTTGGTGCTGGTGACAGGGGAGGGTTTTCTCTGTTTTCCTTTTATTTTGAGATTAGTCTTTGTCATCTGGAGAGGCCGGGCTGGAACATGGGTATGAAGATGAGAATGGGGCATGGGAGCTAGGTATTCTAATCTCTGAGCTTTTTGCATTTATAGTCTTTTTATGAAAAAAAGGTTGAAACACTTATATAATAAATACTTTGATTTAAAAAAGTTCTATGTTTTCAAGAAGAATGAAATTGGCAACTTATTTCTGTTGTAAGGTTGGCCAACATCATTACTATGTTGAATACTATTAGGTTCAGGAGGAGATAAGATGTCAGTATGTGAATAAAGTAGGCTTGCCAGATCCAGCAAATAAATATATAGATTGCATTTAAATTTGAATTTTAGATAATCAAGTGGTACATTTTTAGTGTAAGTATGTCCCATGCATGATTTAGGAGACACTAAAAAAATTATTTGGTGTTTATCTTAAATTCAAATTTAACTGGCTGTCTTGCTTTCTTTTCTGGCAACTCTAAGATTAAACTACTTAGTGAAATTGGGAGAAGTACCTGAAGCAAGTCAGGGTGAGCCAATCTAGGAAAAAAAAGTCACGTCTTGACTATAATATAAATGAGTTGCCACTGGCTTAGGTCTTGGGATTAGTCTGGATTTGAAAGAAAACTGAAAACTAAGCAACCCACAAAGCTGTTTTAATAATATGATCTCTTACATTGATATAACACATATGCTTTTCCAAAGCACTTGCAAATGCATTCTCTCACTTTATCCTCCAAAACACCAGAAGTTCAGAAAAAAAAAAAATCCCCAAATGGGTTGGTATTAAATTAAGACCTAGGATTTATTTTTTCCTACTTGTAGCCCAGAGTCATCTCTAGATGAGGAGTTGACAGTCTTAAAATAGAGGTGCCAAGGTTCAGACTCTGTGTGAGTGTGTATATATATGGACAAATAGTTGTGAGTGTGTTGACATTCCTAGCAAGGGAGGAAGAGGTTAATTTGCTTACTGTGTGCCTAAGCCTGTGAAACCGAATGGGGCCCCTCTTCCCACTCCCCCACCTCCCCAGTTTCATAGCTGAAACTGGATCACAAGCATCCTGGACAGTCACAGCTCTGGTGGGAGCAGCTCTTTCGGTGATGCATATTTCACTTCTGTTTTTAGCTTCTCCCTCTCTTACTGCGTCTCTTCGCCTCTGAGCTCTTGGATTTATCACCTGTATCTGGATCCACGAAGACAGATTTCAGGTTCTTGACTTTCATCATCCTGTAGGTGCAACTGGAATTGCTCTTTTCCTCCGGAACTTCCTGTTCCTGCCATCTTGATTGACGTCAGGACCCCAGCCTGCCGTTGGTTGACTTGGTGAGCTGATGTTCTAACCAAGGTAGGGTTTTTGATAAAAACAGTTGCCTAGTAATCTTGAACTCTGTGTGTGTGTGTTGAGGGAGGGGGATGAAGGCAGTGCTTTGGTAGTAGCTGATTAGCTAAATATCCTCTGCATGCCTCTTGGCCATTTCTGAGACTCATGGTTGTCTCCCCCTCACTCCTCCTGCATTCCACTATGCTACTGGTTCATCTACCTCTCTGCCTAGAGTGCTATGACACAGTCCACACCCTTGAAGGCAAGAGCCTTCATGGTGGCTGGCTCTAAGTGTTGACTTAATTCAATTTCATGAACATAAGACCCCCAAAGTCTGTTTATATCTTAAGCTGCCAACAAGTCTTTATTCAACACTTGATTTTGTTTTGCTTTCCTTCTCTTTCTCTTATTCTTTTTTGTCCTCCTTTTCCCTAACTACCCTCATTCCCTATCTTTGTCTCTCTTTCCAATCTTGAGCCATTTGAATGGAAATAAAGTGTTGCCTCGGTGGCTTAGTTGGTTTAAGTGACCACCTTTACCTCAGGTTATGATCCCAGAATCCCAGGATTGAGTCCCGGGATTGAGTGCCGTGTTGGGCTCCCTGCTCAGCAGACACTCTGCTTTTCCCTCTAACCCTCTCCCCTCTCATGCTCTCTTTCACTCTCTCTCAAATAAATAAGTAAACTCTTTAATGAATGGAAATAAGGGATATATGAAGGCACAGCTCCATCTAGTCATATCTTTTACTCTTTTCTAGTTTATGTTGATGTACCAAAAATCAGTACTAAGCCAAGCCATGTGGTGTCCCTAGTAGCAGTGCATTCTTGTCAACTGTTTTGAGCTAAGAATTGCGTGAAGTGGCTGCTAAAATTAGAAACTTTATTGATCTTAACACTAAGGGAAAAAAATGTAACAAATGGGTAATCATGGTTGATCATTTGCATACTAGTCAAAGAACTCAGTGTGTTGACCTCCAAATCTAAAAATTTTAGGGGAAATTGATATGCAGGAACCCAAATTCCCTATCTTAATATCAAATAACTTTGGAGTTGGCAAGGGAATTGGAAACTCTGAGATGTTGAATGAGGTAGAGTAAGGACAAAATTCATAGCCTCTGGTCTTTATGATATTCTGCTGTTATCATGTATTTCCCTCTATTTTCTGAATTTTTCATTTCACTATGAACTTGAGAAATTTCAAAATAATGTGGTATGGTTATATTAGTGGGGGATAGCCCAGTTAAGACTCTGGCTCTTTATCCCATCTAGGATAGGGGTGGCTGTACATTGTAGGGCCAAGTCCACACTCCATTTAACGTCCTCCACAGTTGGTCTTCACCTGCTTTTCCATTTTTGTTCCTGATAAATCATCATTTACTTACCCAAACTGGCTTTCTTCTTGTCCACTGAATCCTCTCCATGCTTTGCCTCCTCTGAGTCTATCCCTGTTTCTGAAATGGGCTCTTCCCTCCATGTTATCTATATCCTATAAAACATCAAGGCCTAGTTCAGGTATCACCCTCTCTATGAAACTTTTCTGACATTTTCTGATCTCCTAAGCCATTTTTGTCTGTACCATTCTTTGAAGATTTAGTTCCCTTTTGTTCGTTTAATTGTTAGATCATGAGGACACTTTAGCGTCTGGGACAGAAATCAGAGTGGCCTGAGTAGCAGTGGCACAGAGATAGGAGGGCTTTGGGACAGATGCCATTTACCACTCAGAATAGAAGTAATTCAAGATTTTAATGGTTGGGATAGATGTAACAATGCATATCCAATGGAAGTCATTTCTCTCTCTATTAGCTTATTTTCTTAACCTGCTTTATATGGGTCAGAAAGCATCTAGTTCAGGGATTCTTAATCCGGGGCCTGTACTCTAGATTCAAAGGGAGCTGATAGCTTTCACCAGATTTTTAACAGTCACATAACATGGAAAGGTTAGGAACCAGAAAGGTTTTCACCAACGCTCACATTTATACAAGAAGCTATAGTAAAGTGAGGTTGAATGTAAATGCTCAGCATGCAAAAGTTTTCAGGGGCATGTTTGCTGCTTACTATCCAATTTAAGTTCCCTTATTTTCTTTATTTAAAGACTTTTATTTATTTATTGGAGAGAAGGAGAAAACACAAGGGGCCAGTGTGGGGCAGGGGAGGGAGAAGCAGACTCCTTGATGAGCAGGGAGCCTGATGCAGGGCTCCGTTCCTCAGGACTCCAGGATCATGACCTGAGTTGAAGGCAGCTGCTTAATGACTGAGCCACCCAGGTGCCCTGCCCCTGAGTTCCCTTATTGACGGCACCATTATTATTAATCTTACTGAAGGTAAGTGACACCACATTAACTGTCTATATCTTTTCTTCTGCAGGGAGCTGGGGGAGCTTGCCTGCTGGGCTGGGGTTCCTGGTTGGGTGGGAGTGGGGAGCTGGTGGGAGCAGTGGTTCTTACAAAATAGCAACACTGAAGCATACACGGAAGTGACGTGTCGATTAAGCAATCTGTTGGGGAGACGGGTTGAGAAACTCAAAGCAAAGAGTCGAAATGAGTTGTCAGACCATGCAGAGGGGTTGAAAGCAGATATTAATAGTTTTTATATTTTCTATTACATTAATAGAGCGCTTTGCATGTGTCAAGCTACATAACCTTCACACGACCTTGGGAGGGAGGAATTGCAGTGTCCCGTCTTACAAATGAAGAACTCAAGGTTCAGAGAGGACACATAATGTGCCCAAATCCCAAACTAGAACGAAGATTTGAGCTGACATAGTCCTGTCCCAGGGTTGGCATTTCTGGTTACTATCTCAACCACTATCTCAACAATTGCCTCGTAAGAGTTGGGGTGTAGCGCCCGGGAATGAAGAGCGAGGGAGGGCAGATTTACATGGGGGAGACTGAGAGATGCCTCCATCAGGAGCTTCTGCCCATGGCTGGCTTTTGTGTGGCCCAGTGTGGGGATGCTGGTGGCAGTGGGGCAGGCACAATCTCTTGAGAGCGTGAAAGCAACTCATGTTATGATATTTATTCATCATGTATGCCCTGTGCCTGGTATTGGGGACCCAAGATACATCTACTGCCTGGTGCTGAAGAAACTTGCAGTTCTTTCCTTTCTGAGTCTGTCCTGCCCCTTGATGCCTTTCTCCTTTCATTCCTCCAGGGTCTGGTGCTCTCATCCTAGGAAAGGGAAACACTTTCAGCCTGAGGTGCCTATCGCCTGGGCAGGCATAAACTATTACCCTTCATGGACATCCTTTTAAGCTTGTTCTGTCTAGCTGCTCACCTTGAAGCCCTAGGCCTTCCTGAAGAGCCGTGTAGTCAGCACTAAGCCCCAAACACTCCTGCCTTAGTCTCAGCCCTAGTGTGGAGCATCACCAGCACTGGCCTCGACTTTTCCTCTTCTTTTCATGCCCCAACTCCCTTTGGATCTGATGGCAGTATTTACCGCCTCGACGCCCCTCCACCAGCACTCCCTGGCTGCTCTTTTGTGCCTCCGCTCTCAGCTGGGTCTGGACGAGGCTGGCTGGTTGGGAAGGCGGCTGGGCTGGGCTGGACTGGGCTTGGACAGCTGCTCCAGACTGGGAACAGCCAGGGGTTGAGTGTGACCATTCCTGACATCCTGCCAGCCTCTGGCCTTCACATTCTTTATCTTATTTAATCTTCTCAATAACCCTATGTGGCTGGTATTAGTGACCTCATCTGACAGATGAAGAAACCAAAGATTAGGGAGGTTTAAAATAACTCGCTCATGCACATTTGGCTCGTGAAAGACAGAGCGGGAGCTCAGCCCTTGTCTGAGCAGGCTCTATCTGCAAAACCTCTTGGTAATAGTTCCCTGTCCTAGTGCCATGGAAGCAGAAGCCCACTGTCAATCCAAGGCTGCAAGGAAGGTACTAGACATGAGATGAAAACTAAAAGGGCATTGAGTGGACATTGAAATAGAGCAGCCAGAGAAAAACCCCAGCAAGGGTGGGGAGAGAGGGCGCCTGGGTGGCTCAGTGGGTTAAGCCGCTGCCTTCAGCTCAGGTCATGATCTCAGGGTCCTGGGATCGAGTCCCGCATCGGGCTCTCTGCTCAGCAGGGAGTCTGCTTCCTCCTCTCCCTGCCTGCCTCTCTGCCTACTTGTGATCTCTCTCTGTCAAATAAATAAATAAAATCTTTAAAAAAAAAAAAAAGGGTGAGGAAAGAACTAGAAAGTGAGACAATCACAGTGAGTGAAGCTGGAGTGCCTGAAGTGTTTTATGTTTTGGCCCTGGGTCCTGTGGTTTACGGAAGGGATGTGCATGGGCACCCTTCAGCCATGCTTTGACCCTTACTCCCGGACCTGTTCTGCTCATAGTGACCACATCTTCTCTGGCTCCCAGGACAGCACGCCAGCCTCAGCCGGCAGCCCCCGGCTTATCTCAGCCGGTGCAACGTGGTCAGACAAAATGGGACCAAAGACTTGAAAGCCCAGGAGCTGAGCTGGCAGCCGGAGGTTTTAGGCATTCACAGGTTTGTGGGGGAAGGCAGTCTTTTTCCTTCAGGAGGTGATGTCTCAGCATCGCTAAAATCCTGCCGTCCGGTAGGCATCTGCCTATTTTCCATCAGCTTGGGGCTGGCCTCAGAGAGTTCTGTAGGTGCTCCTGGCCCCATGCATGCTCACATTTGGCTTTTCCCTTTTCTTCAGTTTCGTTCTGGGGAGAATGGTATGGCTTCCCTCCTATCCCCCTCCATCGTTATATGCTTCCTGGCTGAGGTGGAAAACGGAGTCTGCAGGTGGTGTGGAGGAGCCCCAGTGGCCCCGGGCTTGGCTCTTGAGACTGGGGAGGGAAGATTCCAGCACCGTCCTGAATGGCTGACTAAACTCTGCTCCACTTGTATGTAGGGCTCAGGGTTGCATTCTTCTCTGCTTCTGGGCTTTAGGCAGTGTCTTGAGAACTGCATGACAGAGGAAACAGGTGGACACCATGTGGGCTGGAGGAAGCCCAGGGTCACCAACTCCCCCTGGGGCCGGGAGGTGATTGCTCCCTTCGCAGGATGGCGTGTTAATCATCGGATGGCTGAGACGTCAGGCTGCAGAGAGAGGGAAGTCAGAGTCGGGCTTGCTGGGTTTGTGATGAGGAGCCCGTTGAGCATCGCCTAGAGCCGCTTTCACTTCTTCCCAGCCAGCAGTGAGGCATGGGAAAGGATTGAACACTGTCATTTCTGCAGGCAAATGCACTGTTAATGCACACTTCCGAGGGGCCCTGCTAGCTGGAAGGGGCTGTCGGGCCAGTGCCTGGTGCTTGACTGGCCCTGTCAGTGTTGTCTGAGTTGTACTGGGTTTTCTTGAGAGCAGGTCTGACCTGCACAAGGCTGTAGGGATATGGGGCTGGTGGAGGCTGGATTCCCAGGCAAGAGTTGCCCTTTTCCACGAGGGACGGTATTTGGGACCCCTAAAAACCGGCATAAATCTGATTACCAGAATGAACTGAGTGGAAGGGCAAGTGAAAACAAGAATTTACTATGTTTTGTGTTATTTATTCTCCTCTGGATTTATCTAATTTTAGGGATAATTTATCACAGGTACTGTCTTCAGCACTAACGAGCATTTAGATTTCTAAGCTTTGCTACGTAGCGGCTCTGTCAGGTTTCATTTATGTTTTCTGTTTTTACCAGTTAATATTGTACAAACATTACATGCTCTAGGGGTCTCTATATGTGTTGGGGATGCAGCTGGTTTAATGGAAAGATAAATAAGTAAGAAGCAGAGCCGTTCTGGGGTTCGAATCTTGTCTCCACAACTGATTAGATCTATGATTGCTTGCTGGTTACTTAATCTGGAGGAATTTCTGTTTTCTTATCTGTGAAATGGGAGATACTAAGAACGTATTCAATGGATTACTGTGAGGATTAATTGAGATAATATATGCTTAAGATGGCACCCAGCACATCATAAGCCTTCAGTGAAGTTTGTTGATATTAAAAATATTAACCTGAGTACCCAACATCAATTTTCTTCCACTTATAGGATATTCAGTTTTCTGCGCATGAGCCTCCCTGCCCCCATCCCCGAACCGTTTTCTGGAATCACCAACTAGCCATTGCTCTGTAAAGTTGAATGTTCTTATATTGGCTCATATAAATGGAAATACACATCTGTATTTTAAATTAGATCACCTGGCGTTTATAGCATCTCTAGGGCATACAAAGGACTTTTACATCAGTTTTGTTCAGTTTTTTATAAGCTCATTAATTCTCACAGCATTCTTATGAGACAGGGATTAGACATATTGTTCATGAATTAATGAAAGGACAGAGAAGTTTTGGCACTTGTCCAACACCACAGAGGGAAATCAGTGACAGCAGAAATCATGTGGACATCTCCAGGCTGCAAACTCGGGGCCAGCTTACTCTCAGTTATGCGTGTCTCCTGTCGTCTGTAGCGGCATGCGGTGGGGGGGGGGTGCAGGTGGACAGGGAGCCTCTGTCAGATGCTGGCCCCTGACCATTCCTGCCACTCGCCTCCCGGCCAGTTTCACTCATGTGAGAAGGAGGGGGCATCTGGAGCTGTGCTGATGAATCTAATGGAGACTATGAAGTGCCTGACTTCCTTTTTTCCCACTCTGCCTTCTACGATGTCTGTGTTTTCTGCCTTTCTGGAGCCAAGTTCTTCCTTTTCACACTCTGATTCTGCGGAAGGAGTTCTTGATTCCTCCCTTCCAGTTGATAGCACTTCAAGGCTCCTCCTTCATAAAAGCCATTAAGTTCTATTTCACAACCAATGACGTTTCAGGCATTGGTGTGGTGGTTAATACGGAGACCATCAGTGCCACTTCCTGTGTCCTTAAAATCATGCTGTGAGCCAGGGAAACACTCTTTCTCTGGATGAGGGGTGTGGGTTGAAATTGTGGTGTCAGATTCTGGGTTTCTGTTGCCTTGGTCTGAAGGTGGACATGATCTCCTCTGCCTCACTGTAGCAAAAGAGGTCTGGCGCTCAAGGCTACTTTGGGATTGACTCTGTAATAACCAGGTCACCACTGCTCCCATACTTGGTCTCCCTGCTAGCACTGGCCATCTCAAACCCTAGGGCTGACTCATGGACTTTTCCTCCTCAATATTTTCTGCAAAGCTTTATGACTTTGTTGCCTTGCCTGCTACTTAGACTTAGAACCAGCCGTAGCTCTGCTTTGGCTGCTTTCACTCTGTTTTAATTGCCTTTTTTCTAGTTTCCTAGCCTTGTACCATCTCTGACTTTACCCTTAAACACCTGTCTTGGTGCTGACTGCTTAGTCTGTCCCTTCTTGCCGTAAAGTGACCAGAAAGGGGGTAGCACAGGCTAATGGCCCATACAAGGTCTTCTGTAGAAGGTAGGAACTCAAACTGGGTCTTGAAGTTTGGGTGACATCCCCATAAGTGGGCAGGTTAAGGAGGGGGCCGAAGGAACAAGGAGTGTAACAATGCAGCATGGTGTTGTAGGAAAAAGCATTGTTGGGTGTTGGACAGAACTGGGTTCAAAGTGTGAGTGGGCTCTGGTGCTTCTGGAGCACGGATGCAGGCTTTATGCGTGTTGTAAACCCGGTGGTTTTCTTGTAGAATTTGGGTCGAATGAGAGATGGGCACTTAAGAAAATCCACAGGAAGTTCTTTTCTCTTTCCCTAAACTCAATACAAGATGGAGGTTGTGGTGGCACATGTTTATATATGCATGTATGTGTCCAACTTCTAAAGCCCCTTTTTGTGATCAAAGTAATGGAATCGCCATGTGATTTGTTTTTTACTATAAAAGAAGCAGCTTCTGAAGAATGTGTGATGAGGGTTTTGGGCATGAAAATTTGTCAGAGCGCTCGCTTCGGCAGCATGTGTACTAAAACTGGAACGATACGGAGATGAGCATGGCCCCCGTGCAAGGGTGACACACAAATTTGTGAAGTGTTCCGTATTCTTTCAAAGGCAAAAAAAAAAAAAAAAAAAAAAAAAAAGAGGAAAGAAAGGACTTGCCACAAATGTTCTTGAGCAGATCCTTCATCGTCTCTGTATCTTGGCTTTCTTATATGTAAAATGGGGATAACATGACTTATTTCCCAGTGTAATGGGGTCTATTAAGTAGTATGGTAGTGTGGTGCCCCTGCTAGGGTCTCAGAGAATGTGGATTTTATGTCATTTCATGCTGCTTGCAATGCTGGTTTACTTAATGGGCTGGAGAAAGCCACAGAGAGGGAAGAGCTCCGGCGTCGGCTCTCACCTCTTGCCTGGCCATTTTCTCAGCACTGAGCCGTGAGAGCACTTCCTCTACAGATGCGTCTGTTCTCCTGGGCCCAGGCTTGAGTATTCTGATTGCCGGAACTTTCAAACACTGGGCTAATGATGAGTTACCTTGCTCTTGTTAAAACTCGGCCTGGGGATATAATGTGATGTCAGCTCCTTGCCCTCCCAAATGTCCGTGTCCCTGTCCTCTTCCCCTGTGATGATGAATTGTGGCCACTGGTGGCATTGCACATTGAACACAAAGCCTTGTTATGGAACTCCTGTATGACGCTGAGTTTAGGGAGAAGTGATGTCGGGAGTAGCTTGGGCTCTTAGTGCGTATTCGTCTTTTCTTGTTAATCAGATGTGCTTGTGAGCTTATGAGAGCACGTCTTGACACAGCTCAAGGACAAGCTGCCTCGGACAAACCCCTTCCTCAGAAGACCTTAGCACATCACCGTGTCCATCTTGCCGCTAACTACAGCTCGCGCGCTCATTCTCTCTCTCTCTCTCTCTCTCTCTCTATATATATATATATATATATAAATTATTTTTTTTTTTTGCCTGGGTTGTGATCTTTGTTTCAGGATTTCTGTCTTTGGACTTGAACCTTTGCTAAGAAGAGGCAGTCATTGTCTCTGGTCTTGAATTCCTAACTTCTTCCCTTACATTTGATCTAGAAGCCTCGTTGGGCTCCATAGTTTCTCTTTAGGAAGTGGAAGTGCTGATGGTCATATCCAGGTATCAATAGCTAGTAGTGGATGTCCTTGGATAGAGGCCTTTTATAGGCCAAATTCAGTCTGATGACATTTATCCATCCATGCTGCCAGAAATGCCTTCCTGGAAGGGCTTCTTGACTCCAGACTAAATCTTAGAAGAGATTCTGGTCAGGAAAGGGGTAGGGATGATGGGGACTAAGAGAGAATGGGGCCTAGACCTGCCTAGGACTCCAGGTGTTCCTTTTCTATATAGGTGGTTAACGGATCATTCATTCTGAGCAACACTGACCAATGTTGAAGTTTCTGGAAGTCTGGCTTTCACATAAAGGGAGATGTTGTCGTGTTGGCCAACAGAGGCTTAAAGCCACAGTTTAAACACAGGTACAACTGTTTTTAAATCAAAGCTTCTTTGGGGACTGAAAACAATTTAAATTTCTAAATAAGTTAAACACTCTCTCCCTAAGTTTTTCTGTCATAAGAATTTTGCTTGATTAGCTCTTTCTTCAGAGGTGAATTTCAGGCCACGCTTTGCTCAAATAACTTTAATATTTGAGTGTCTTCAAGTCTGTGCTTATAAATGATGCCCGGCCTTACAAAATAGACAATGTATTCTCATCAAGTGCCATTGTCACTTTCCCCCCTCTAGTCCTTGCCCTCAATCTGCCCCATACTCCAGCTGGCTCCCCCCCGATGTTAGTTAATGTCTTTCCGATAAGTGCTTCATGGGTGATCTTGCTCTCAGCCATATTTTTGGAGGACAAGATGAAAGGAGACTGAAAAATTAAAATCAAGATAAGCGGTTTCTCCCTTGGAATATTATTAAGAGGATGTGGTCATTTAAGAGTACTTTTCCCTCTTCTCCTCAGTGTTTGACATCTGAAGTCATGGAAGATGCTATCACACCTTGCTTTATTAACATAGCTAGAGTCACCTGTTCTGAAAAGCCCAGCCACATTAACCTTAAATGAAAAGAAAGTGGAACAAAAGGAAAGATAAAGGGAAACTAGCTTTTGGCAGCAGGAGATGCCAGCTCTCAGCCAGGCCCCTGCAGCTACTCTGTTAAGTGGCCCCATGAATTTATTTTATGGGGAGATCATTTCTACTATCTGAGTCTGCCATGATCCAGATAAGATTCAGGACCCAGTTAAGTTATGTAACGAGCTCATCTGCAGGAGACCAAAGAAAGGGGCAGAATGTTAGGGAAGGGACTAGACAGTGGAGATGGTGCGGACTGGCTTCCTTTGGAGCCCAGGGAGGCTTGCTGAGAAGGGTCAGAGGGTTCAAGAGAAGCTGAACTGAGGATTATACACTAATGCCATAGCCATTGAGCCTGAGGCCAAGGGCATGTGCTGGCAATGCTGGGCTCTCGCTGGCGAGGTGAGGTGAGGGGGAGCTGGGGATGCGGGCTTTACTGCAGCGGGCAAAAGCTTTGGAGCAAGGCACTGTCTCTAATTCCATTTCTTTGCACTGAGCCCCAGGCTTCTTGTTTCTTGTTGTTGGAGATGAAATGTTCCTAAAAGGTGGATGGAGTGGGGGTGGTTGGAGTAGGAGTGGTCTTTTAGGGTGTGGTGAACTTCTAGTCCAGATTTTATGAGATCCCCAGCCTCCCAACATCTTTCTTCATGGAGCTCTAACATCGCTTGTCAAAGCATATGTTCTGCTTTGGGGGTTGAAGACTTCCATATTTGTTTCTCTGACAGTCTCTCACTGAGTGACTGTGCATCCTGTAAAACCTTACTTCTCCATCTACTACTTCTGTTCTAGAAACTAACAGGACAAGTGATCTTAGTTCATTAGAATAGTAAGATATTTTGTTATTCAATAGAATAATGAGGACTGAGGTATGGGTTTGATCAAAAGCGAGACAGTTGATTTTGCTCTGGTTCCTGAGCACAGGTAGAAGTTCTCCCCTACAGCAAGCTATGTTGCAAATGGTTGCCTTTGGTCACACAGCCAAGAGAGTGAGGAGGGGGCAAAGATTGGGTATGAATTTATTTTTCCACTTGGGAAAACAGCTCAAACAATTTGTCATCCCGATGGCTTCATCACTGTATGGAAAGGAACCACAGATTTGTAAGCTGGTAGGAAGTGTTTTTTACTCATTAAAAACACTGGAAATGGGGCATCTGGGTGACACAGTTGGCCAAGCATCTGCCGTTGGCTAAGGTCATGATCCCAGGGTCCTGGGACGGAGCCCTGAATTGGGCTCCCTGCTCAGCGGGGATCCTGCTCATCTTCTCCCTCAGCCTCCCTCCCCCGCATTCTCTCTTTCTCACATACATAAAGTCTTTAATAAACTTAAAAAAAAAACGAACAAATTTTGAGTTATTATTTTGTAGGAGTGAAGGGGAATATTAGTCCTGGACTATGATGAATACAGAGCCTGGCACTTAGTAGGAGCTGGGTAGTGATGTTGCAGGATATATGACTTGCCTTGACCTTGAGTTGTGTGATTCAGCAGTTTTCTTGGAACAGACATGTATCTCTTAAATACAAAATCATTGGATGTATATACAAACAGCTGTCAGTTAAATATGGCAAGGGAATTTGCTACTTTGAAGAGGACATTTATATAAATATATATGGTGAGACCATGTTGTTAATATTTTGGATGCCTTAAGGTCAAAATAAATTAGTTTTACAGCAGTAAGTGACTGATTTATTGGAGGACTGCTTTTTGATTTTGATTCTTTAAAATTTTATTTTTGTTTTATTATGAAAATAACACATTGTAGAAACAAAATAAATAAATAAGTAAATAAAACCCCCACACTGTAAGAGACAAAGCCCAAATGGCAAGCAACTCTAAACAAAAACAATTACTGTCAACATTTTATTATTTAACCTTCTAGCTGTATATATATACATATATATGTATATATATACACATACATATACTCATACAAAAATGAGATTACATTTTGGATACATGAGATTACAAATGGATTACATTTTGCTAAGCTTTTTATCATTTATATATTTTGAACCTTTTTCTATGTCTGTAAATATGCTTTTTATCCTTTTCAATGACGAAATATTATTTCATTACAGTTCTCTTACTCAGTCTATTATTGCATATAGAGATTATTTTTATTTGGTGACAGAAAAGTTTTTGTGGTTATTATCTCCATAGTAAAGTGTTACATATGTATATTTTCTCATGATACATTTTCTTTTACTTCATTTCTATCTGTGGAGTTTCTAGTTTAAAGGTATAAACTTTTTTAAGACACTGTACAGTTATTGAAAAAATACATCCCAAAAGGTAATGTATTTTGCATTCCTGTCAGTAGTATTTGAGAGTCTTGTTTTCTTCAAACACTAATCAGCATTGGAACTTATTATTAAAAAAATCTTTCCCAGATATATAGGTGCTAAGTTACAGATCTTAAACTTTTTCATCTTTAAAGGCTAACTGTCTTTGTTCTTTTGGAATTTGCTTTCATTTTTTTTTTTTTTTTTGCCACTTCTCCTATCAGAGTGTTTATGATTATAGATGTTAAAAGCAATTTGTGTGTCTCATATGTGTCTTGCTATTGTCCAAGAACAAAATCTTCTGGAAAGAGAATGATCATTTTTTAATTAATTTAATTATGCCACAGTCTCATTCCAGTAAATTCAACAAGAGTACCTGTTATATGGCATATACTGAGCTAGACAGTAGGCATACAATTTTGAAAAAAAGATATGGACCTGGTTCTCAAATAACATATAGCTAAGGAGGGAGGAAAAACAAGTCCATAGGCAATTTAAATTCTCAATAAGGAAGTAAGCATAAGAAGCTTTGGAAGGAACAGAAAGAGTAGCTAACTCTGTCTTGGTAGTCATACATAAGTTTTCTTGGAGGAAAGGATGATTTCACTGAATTCCAGAGGATGAATAGCAGTTAGCTTGGTATGGAAATGTGTGTGTGTGTGTGTGTGTGTGTGTGTGTGTGTGTGTGTGTGTTGTGTGTGTGTGTAAGAGGGAATAGTACTAATTAACATTAACATTGTATTGTTAATACAATGGTATTAACAAAGATCAAGGTGAACTCATGAAACTGCGTGTACTACATACATGGCTGGAACTCACAACGAGAAAAGTACTGTGGGTTTGAACTGATTGACAAGAGATAGTCTGAAAAGCAAGAAGTGGCCCAATTAAGTACCATTTTATGTTACAGTCAGTGGGAGCAGTGTGCATCTTTTTCTGATGTTTTAGAGTTGTCATGGATGGTTTCTAAGCAGTGGAGTGACAGACCCAGATTGATTCCCTGCAAAGAGTCTGCTGTCCCCAAAGGAGGAAATACATTTGGGAGCAAAGGCAGGGCATTCCTGAAAGCTAAGAGAGAATTTAGGAGGCTTTTGAGGATGAAGCCTAAGTCAAGACAGTAGTAATGTGAATGTGGATAAGTGGACAGATAAGAAAGACAATTAGAGGGAAATCTATTTGCTAAGACAGGAAGGACAAGAGTCCAAGACAGTATTCAGGTGGATGGAGATGTCATTCAGTGAGTTTGGGAAAACAGGTAAGGAGCAAGTTTCTCACAATGAAGGAAGTTTGGAGAATTCGGTTTTGGATAAGTTATGTTTTGAGTGCCTATTGTATGTCAGAGAGGAAATATCCGGTTGGATATGTGTTGGATACGTGGATCATTTTCAAGGGAAATACTGTTTTGGAGTTATTAACATATAAACAGGAACTGAAATATATGAGTAGATATAGTACCAAAGGAGCATATGTAGGATGAAAAGAGAAGAAGGGCCCGCACAGAAGTCTGAACAACTCCATCATCTCAGAAATGGGAAGAGGAAGTAGAGGCTGAGAAGTATTGTCATGGAGGGCCTTTTATGGAGGACAGAATGTTTATCAGTTCCAGAAGGAGCAGGTGAATCACGTAAGATAAGGGTTTTGGATTTAGCAACAGGAGATATTTTGACCTAGTTTAGAGTCATTTCAAGGGAGGTATGATGCCAGATTCTAAAGAATTAAAGAGCGAATAGGTAAGGAAATGGAAAGGAATGGTGTGGTTATGAGAGACAGAGAGAGAGTGAGGAGGAGGAGGAGGAGAGAGAGAGTGAGGAGGAGGAGGAGAGAGAGAGAGAGTGAGGAGGAGGAGAGAGAGAGTGAGGAGGAGGAGAGAGAGAGAGTGAGGAGGACGAGAGAGAGAGAGTGAGGAGGAGGAGAGAGAGAGAGGCAGCTGAAAGAAAAGACGGCACTGAGTGGAAGGACGCATAAAGGGACAACGGTACCTGAAGGGGGATCTTGCATAAGAGGGAAACGGGGTTGGGATCTAGACCTCAGGTGGACTCATTATTCTGAGACAGGAAGAGAGATTCTGTACCTTTCGTGTCAGGAAATATATGAAAGGATAGATGTGGATGGCTATGGTGGCAGGAAATCGAGGGACTTCTTCGGTGGTGGTTTCTGTTTTGTCTGTTCAGTGGAAGGCAAGATTTTCTGCTAGGCATTAGTAGAGAGGTGGCTGGGAGGGACTGGTGAAGGTTTTAATCATTGCTATGGAGAGTGGAAAAGGGAGCTGAACAAGGATGGATAAGAAGATTCCCAGACAGCCCTGAGGGCCCCGATAAGCTGGAAGCTGATCAGTTTAAAGTGACATCAAATCTGTGCATGGCTTTATGATCTTCTCTAGCTGAGGGTTGGGATTTTTCCAGTTGAGTGTGACAGAGATCGGTGGGGCAAGTTATTGGAGGGCAATGCTATAGTGTGGTTGAAGTGATTAACCATGTGTAGAAGGCTGAGCAGGGAGAGGATGGGGATAGGGCAAGGGTTAAGGGAGCCGGAGAATGTAGAAAGGCCAAAAGCCTGAGGTCAGAGCAAGGTTAAAGAATTGATACGGTGCAAATGAATGAAGGGAATGATGTTGCAGTCAGAAGGGAGAGAATCTGGATTTAAGATTTCTGAATTATACCATTGTCAGGAAAGGGCAATATTCAATAATTAATTAATTTTGGTGTGATAAGACCAATCCGAGTAAACCACAGTGATACTGGGGTGATCCTCCTGATTCCAGTTTGGATATGAGGTAGAGCTGAGGAAGCACTAAGAATTTGAGCACTGGATGAAGCATTCTCAAGATTATTGAATTTGTCCAGACTGATGATGTGCCTTGAGAGTGAAAATGACAATCAGGAACCTGTTACCAATATCATCCATAAATCAGAGGCCGTTCCTCTCATTATCATTCCAGGGTATACGTGGCCTGGGTAACAGTGACAAAGAGAGGAGGAAAGTGGGTTAGCCAGATGGCCTATCTCAGTCCTTTGGGACTGCTAT
Source organism: Mustela nigripes (assembly GCF_022355385.1). Taxonomy (NCBI): domain Eukaryota; kingdom Metazoa; phylum Chordata; class Mammalia; order Carnivora; family Mustelidae; genus Mustela; species Mustela nigripes. Next base: position 109,195,886 of record NC_081557.1, read on the forward strand.
AACAGAATCCCATGGACTGGGTGACTTACAAACACCAGAAATTTATAGTTCTAGAGGCTGGAGGTCCAAGATCGAGGCAATGGCAGATGTGATGTCTGGTAAGAGGTCACTTCCTGTGCGTGGATGACTGTCTTCCCACTGTGTGCTTACATGGTGGAAGGGCTGAGCAAACTCTTTCAGGTCTCTTCTTATCAGGATACTGATCCCATTCATGAGGGTTCTACCCTAGTTATCTCTCAAAGGCTCTGCTTCTTAATACCATCACCTTAGGGGTTAGGATTTCAGCTATGAATTTTCAGGGAGACACAAACATTCAGTAGTCTGTCAGCGGTTTTATGGAACAGTGGCAAAATCAGTCTGGAACCACATTGGGACAAAGTGGCCTTTGGGTCCTACTCATCCGTCTTGAGATTTGGAAGAATAACTATTTGGGAAGATGACAAGGGACAACGGTTTTTGAGGAACCAGGTTTCAGATGAGAAAATGAAGGTGATATTAAAAGAAAAGGTGAAGATAGTTACCCTGGAACGGGCAGATTTTGGAAGGAGGAGAGTAGTAGGAGGTTGATTCAGGGAGAAGGGGAATAAAGCATTAAAAAACATGCAGATATTCAATGGGAACTTATATGTATTTTTTAAAAGTTGATTTGATCATTTTTTAAAACTGAAATTCATCTGTATCATATACTCTTAAGCAATTGGAAAGAAAATACGTGGACAGTAGGGGCTAAACATTGGGGAGGTTAGACCTTGAGTGGTGACTTTGGATGACCAGGTATAAGGCATGAAGGGATTAGCAAGGTGCAGGCTTTTCAAATAGTCCTAGAAGTCTCCTAATGGATAGGGGATGGTGAAGAGACGAACTCAGGCCTGTGTGGAGGGAGTGAGCCATGGCCTGGAGTGATTGTGTTTCTAGGAAATCCCAAGACTAATGAACATATTGTCATTGGAATTGGTTCCAAGACTTTGACCAAATGTTGGAAACCCTGATGGTATCTGTAGGACATACACTGTATCTGGTTTAACTAAAGCAGAGTACACTTGCAGTGTGACTTATCTGCGGTAGAGTTGAGAATAGCATTCTGTCCTCAAATGGAAGCCACAAACCCATTACTACAGAGTGGGGAGCAGAGATGCATTTCATTGGTAAGCAGGGGTCTGAATTAGTGAGTTCTCAGCTTAGTCCGCTGCATGCTGCCTCTAGGTACGACGTCAAATTATTTGAAAAGTGGAGTGATGCTCACTGCTCTTCAGACTTCATGGTAGAGTGGTGGGGTGGTGTTAGCCAATGTCTCACTCTGACACTCAAGTTCTTCTTGGGGTAAGATATCACAGGGACATGGGGAATTCAGTTCCTCGCAAAGTTTGAGTATAGGGCAGAAGAATTAGTGAACTGAGGGGTATGATGAGAATATGATGAGAATAGCTGTATGACAAAATAGTGGAAGATACAAGAAAACATGGTGTAGTTTGCCTTGCCAATGGTCATATTCCTCCTGTGTTCTAGTTCTTTAGTATGGTGCCTTGCACAAAGTTAGCAAATACCTAAACACGTTTGTTGACGCATCTTTTGGTGCCCAGGTTACTGGGAGAAAGTAACAGTAAGTGTAAACTTTTATCAGGGTTAGTGCTGGAAAGAAAGAAGGGTTACACAGTGTTGTTATAAGCTGGCAGAGTTGAAGATACCCAAATGGCACCTGGAATTAATTTCTCTACTCACCATGGCAACGTGCCCTGCATACCCTAGCATTTCCTACTATTGCTGCTAAGGCTCAGCATTCTACTGGAGGAAAAGCCATAGATTAGTTGGTGGGTAATGGGATCCTTTCCTTCCTTCCTCCCTCTCTTTCCCTTCCTTCCTTCCTTCCTTCTTCTACTCATAGGTGCTTAGCTCATGCCTGCTTTGTGTTAAGCACCAGAACACAAGGATAACTTCTGCAAGCACTCTGCAGTGCAGTTGGCTACAAGCTTGGCCATGCTGGGGAAGACTTCCCAGGTGACATGGGCTTTGGCCGATGTAAAGGAATTTGGGGAGAAGAATATTTGTTAGAGGGAATGATACATATGAAGTAATATGTGAAGGTGATGAGGCAGAAAAGGTAATGGTGTCTCTGGGGGAAGAATGAGAAGTTAGCACTAGGAGACTCTAGGGTGCATGTTGAAAAGAGGGGCCCAGATTTTGAGGGGCTTCCCTTTGAAGTCAAGATGCTCAGTTGTCCTCTAGGCAATGGGGAGCTGCGAAAGCAAGGATGGGAAATGATCCTGCTTGCACTTCGGTGACTTCCCTTTAGCAGCTGTGTGGAGCTTCCTCGGACTGAGGAATGACTCCGGTGTACTGGGACAGCTGGGAAACTTGCTGCTCAAGGCATCCTTCTGGGAACATCAGTGTCACCTGGGAGCATGTGAGAAATGCAGGCTCTAGGGCATCACTTAGCAGGACTGAATCATCTTAATGAGATTCCCAGGTGACTTGTACGCACTGTAAGTCAGAGAAACACTGTTTCAAGGCCGACACTCATGGCTCTCTCAGTGCTCATGCAAGTGCCCTGGGAGGACAACTGGCTCTGTTCTTTCTCTTATTCCACAGATTTCCAGACAGTTCCATGATCTTTTCAACTCCATTTTTGAAAGGCTGATTGGAATTCAAGAGAATTTTTTTTTTTTTTTTGAATTCAAGAAAAATTTTAAGTGTACTTCAATGATTGGAGAAACTCTATTGCTTTAAGCCATGGCTTTTCAAAGCATTTTAGTCATGGACTCTTTTCTTTCTTTCTTTTTAATTTTTTTTTTCCTTTTAAAGATTTTATTTTTTAAAGTAATCTCCACATCCACCATGGGACTCGAACTCACAATCCCGAGAACAAGAGTTGTCTGCTCTGCTGACAGAGGCAGCTGGGCACTGCATGGGCTCTACACGTGTGAATGGGTTCAGGGGGGCCCACGTAAGAGAATATCCTATCTATACTATTCTGTTTCTTAGGCTTGGTGATGGGATACAGATGTTCGTGTATTATAATCTGCCATTTTGGGTTAAGATCTTGATTAAGCGGTAATGTTTAGTGATCTACAAAAGAAAAAGAGTAAGAAACCCAAGTGGTACCTCAAGACTCATGTCAGGGGTGGGCGTAGAGTCTAAATGATGGTGAGAGTATGCATGTAAACAGTTATAGTCCATTTGTTGTGTGAGCAATAAATAGTGTTTGTGGGGGAGCTTGCTACATGCTGGACACTTTAAGTACTTTATATATAACTCATTTAATGCTCATGGATGACTCTAGGAGGTAGGGCCTACTACTTATCTCTGTTTCATAGGGAGATTTTCATAGCTGAAAAAACCCAGGTGTGAAGCTGTCAGACACTAGGGCATAGAGGTAGTTGGGTTTGAACTCAGGGAATCTCAGGTCTCAGTTCTTTTTTTTTTTTTTTTTAAGGTTTTATTTATTTATTTGACAGACAGTGATCACAAGTAGGCAGAGAGGCAGGCAGAGAGAGAGGGGGAAGCAGGCTCTTCACTGAGCAGAGAGCCCGATGCGGGGCTCGATCCCAGGACCCTGAAACCATGACCTGGTCCGAAGGCAGAGGCTTTAACCCACTGAGCCTCCTAGGTGCCCCTCAGGTCTCAGTTCTTAAACACCAGTGGGTAGTAATCAGTGTCTCTGCATACATGGACGTCGCCAGAAGACTGAGGATGAAGGCCCAGAATGAATTCAATGTTTTCTTTATCCTGGGCCTGGTCAGAGAAAAGCAAATGCAATACAGTTTTGGCCTCAGAGTGACAACTTCTAAATATTCGTTAGCTGTCCTGGGCCCCTCTGAACTTGGGAAAATGCAGTCTGGAGGCAGAAATAATGATATTGAGAAAAAGGTCCCCATGTGAATTTACAATGTAGAGAAAATCCACTAATTAAAATAGAACCCAAAACTATATAAGAACTCTCCTTGAGAAAACTACTCCCCGAAGCCCTACCCCGTGTCTCTGTGATTGCCCTGGTCACCATCCTTCGAGACTCCGATAAACGTCACTCTGCTGTGAATCCTCTCATTTTTTTGAGAAGGGACGTTTCTTCCTTTTGATCTCATCCCCTCATCCTGTCTCCTGGGTGACAATAGGGGCCACTTAGCGAGCAATCCAGTATGCTGGACACGTAAGCACTTATTTTATCTTCTTGGGAATAGCCCTATGGATAGTTATCACTATGATCTTGAACAGAGGAAGAAACGGCTGCCTCGAGAGATGAAGTCATCTGACATCACACGGTTAATAAGTGGGTGGGCCAGATCTCAAATGCCAGAAGTCCGACCCCGGAGCCAGGTCCTCATCACCACAGAGCTCTCTGCCTCCCTTGTCACACTGATTGCCTTTTTTCCCCTCTCCTGAACTCCTTCTAAATCATGCATTAATTTAAAGTATCAAGGATACCCTGCGTCTGGGTGCTTTTGCAGTGCTGGGAGCACATCGGTGACTGAACATGGGTGCTTCTGGTCTGAGCCCAGGGTGGGGGGCAAGGTCTGCTAGAAAGTGAGAACAGTGGAGGTAAAGGCCTGTGAGGGAGAGAGGGCGCAGGCCTTAGCAGAACTCCTGCTTCTAGAGCATGGAGTTCACTGCTTGGAAGGAAAGGGGAGTCCTGAGGCAGGACAGCCAAATGGTGTCCCGACTGTACAGCTTCTTTGAACTTTGTGAGGAGTTTGGGTTGTGATTTTATTGTGAGGCTAACGGGAGCCACAAAATGGTCTTGAAAGGAAATCTAGAAAGTGTTGACTTAAACTACCTTTGTTTGCATATCGGCATTTAATCTATGACATTCAAGAAATTGATCCGCCGCTAACTTCATGTTCAGAAAGTCTCATTCAAGAAGTTTTCTAAGAATAACAATGAAAGACATTGGGGAGAAAGAAAAAAAACCCAATAAAATGTAACACTTTATTTTTATTATTATTATTTTTTTTATCTTAGAAGGAATTCACCAAAGGCTTCATATTATGCTATGGCATCTTTAATTATAAAAATAAGCAAATAAAATAACTTGCATCTGTCATTACCATGATATGTTTCATAACCTTTATATGCACATGGAGCTTAAAAATGTAATTTAACAATAAATAATGACATATACCAGATATGCTCACTGTTTATTCCAGTACTCAGCCAAAAACCTAAATATCATTTAAATTATAAATACATAATGCAAATATAATGGCACAAAAATGTCTAAAGTGCAACCAAATCACAATAGAAGAATCATGCAAACTGGTCTAGGTCAGCCCCCGAATCACTCTGTGCAGCAAACACAAGACGAAGCTTTGGAAGTTTAGGGGGGAGTTGGAGGGAGTGAGATGGGATGGGGAAAAGAGAAGCAAAAAACTAGCAACATCGTGAGAACTGCTTCTTTCCATATGTGTAGAGATATGTATTATAGATACACTTAGAAGTATCATTGTGGGGGAAAAAGGCGGGTACCACGGTTTGAAGAGGTCATAGCAAAAAAAGAGATTCTACTGGATTGAAGTAAGAGAGAATTTTGCTAGGAATACTCGTGAACTACTTGTCGCATTGGGGTCCTGGCTTCGTGGGTTTGCGAAATGGACACGACACACAAACTTGAATAGCTTTTCTGGTTCGAGAAGTCAGCCTTGCCTGGGGGTGGGGGGCTAGGAAGGGGAGGAGGGAGGATCAACTTAGCGTATGATCTACCTGATTTCCAAGAGGCTAAGGCAGTGTCCATATGTTTGGGGACCTGGGGATGGGACAGTTCTGAGTATAAAAATGCTCGTAACAATCTGATGTCAGCACGCTTAGAGGCTGTGTGGGGACAAAGGCAGCAGCGTGTGTGCTGCCGCTGGGTCTGCTGTGATTGCTGTTGGTCCTTGAGCAGCACATTACTGCTTTTAAAGGCTTTATGGTAAAGTTGTATTGCTTTTCATTTTTTCTGGAGATGTGCCCTCCCTCCTCCCACCAGGATCCCTATCACTCGGTTTGGTCAAATCTTGAGTTTAACCTAGTGAGAGTCAAGCACCAATAGTTTCTACCTAAGCGAGTTTGGAGTGGCCCTTACAGTCCTACCCCTCCCCCCTCCTCCTCCCTCGACATTGACCTTTGGTGGGCAGTGACACTCTTAAGGGACTGTTGGGTTCAAGGACAGTGACCCTGAGAAACTACTGTTGTTCATAGATAGGTTAATCATTTGGCTTTGGTGGTTGCCATCTTGTAAACATCACGGCAGAAATAATCAAACCACCAGCTCTGTTTCCCTCTTTCTTTCTTTTTTTTTCTTTTTTTTCTTTTTTCTGTTTTTTTCCCCCATTTTTTTTGTTTTTTTTTTTTGTTTTTGTTTTTGTTTTTTTTTTGTTGTTTTGTTTTTTTTTTTGTTTTTGTTTTTTTGTTTTTTATTTTATTTTATTTTTTTTTGCGATCCTACAGAGATGGCCCAGCTGCCAGGACTACTTTGGCAGACAGTGTGCTACAGGACGAAAATGTAAGAGGAGTCTATTAAGGCTGGACAGCCCAGGATTCTTTATACCACCTCAGCCCCAAGTCCCCGGAACTGAAGACCCAAAGGCTGACTGACTCGTTCCTACTGATTTAAGGGAAAGTCTCCCACACCATCATCGTTTCACCGATGAAAGATGGCGGGCGAGTCAGGAACTGCCACTTCCCAAGGTAGAGTAAGGCCTTATCGAACTGTAAGTGGTCCGAGCCCAAAGGGATGCTCTTTTGGGTTCCTGTAACTCCCGGCTGGACGTGACAGAGCCGTTTCAGGAGAGATCAAAGTCAAGAGTAGCCTCTGGGTTGAGGTGGGCTGGGAGATTAACATTTTACCTGGGGTCCTTCAGACAAACCTGTTGGTTTTTCCTATCTCATACAGGCCCATCTTAAGTTTTGATGTTGAATAAAACTACTTCTACCCCCTTAGTTATAAAAAAGGCCACAAGGAGCATTTATGTGGATATCTGGAAGTGAGATAGTTATTCCATTCCCAGGAAAAGAAAAATAAAGCTAAGTTACAAAACTAAATCTATATGCAATAAAGTTATTATATACTGCTTTGTTTAAGCAGAGTCCTCTGGAATTTATGTACAGTACATTAGTTTTCAGCTATTTATATTCCACAGTTAGACCTTAAGATTCTCTGGTTTTTAAGACAATTGTTAAAGATACTTTTAAAGCTCTGAGCAGTTACAGTACATAAAGATGTTAGCTTTTTGTTTTTCATTAGATGCAAGAAGATGCAGGCTCATACCCCGGTTGAAGAGCCAGGCGTGAGCCATTTGGTAAATGTGTTGGAAAGGAAATGACACACGGCAGGGTCAAGACCGTAAGACACTAGCTCATGAGAGATCAAGAATTCAAACGCGACATTCATATTCGTCCGTGGCCAGCACAGATTCATCACACGAATTCCGTTGAACACCTTTATGGGCATTTCAGACATGCATTTAAATTAAGTCGCTTCTCATCAGCTAACTCTACTGGGGCAACCATCCTAAAAGGGCTCCACAGCTTCCAATGACAATGACTGGGCCTTACGTGAATGCTTTGTGTTTGAGAGGAGTTTGAGGGGGGCCTGGGGAAGGAACGTGATCAAAGAGGGTACTTTCTCCCGCCGAGAGGCAGAAAGAGCACACATGTTCTGTCTGTGGGAATGCTGCCATCGCAGAATGTTGGGATATTGATTACAGAAGCCTCGTTTCATGCAATTTTCTGGAAGGGGAACAGAAAATAGGAACTACTTAAAAAAAAAAAATCAAACCAGGCACAGTACACTCAAAGTCGGTGTGTGAACACCTTTCAAATGAAGCTAGTCTGGCGAGGTTGTGAATGCCTCTCCCTGCTTATGCACTCTCATGGGAGGTGCGCTTGATGTGGGAGGGAGAGGCCGCCTCACCTCGGAGGTTCCGGAGGAGGACTTTCAGCTTCTGCGGCTCGCTGGTGCGCCTCCTGTTGAAGTCAGCTCGCGGGTGTGTTTGGGCACAGTGATCTGTCTGCAGGATGTGAAAGAGGCTGGCCATGTTGGGCCCAATTTTCTCCATCAGGCTGTCTCTGATGGTGCTGACTGTGTCTTCATCACATTCCAGGAGGCTTCGGACAAGCCTGTTATAGTATCTGCATTGGGGAAGGAGAGCACATGCCACAGTTAATCAGGGAGGGCAAGGCAGGCCGGGCCTTTCATCTGGGCCGCAGCCAACACCCATCCCAAACGGCCCGACCATGCAAATCTGGACCGGTCATCAGCTGAAGATGGCCCTCGCCTCTAATTTCTGTGCAGGGACTTCTTAGTTTCAGAGCATATGCGTTTAATGCTCAGGACACGTAGGTCACACTAGGAGAAGAACTGGCTGCCAGGGATGTCTAACAGTTCTAGAAACAGCCCAGTCACAGAGCTGGAGGGGATTGCAGAGATCATTCAGTGGCTACATTGCATCATCTCATTTTATCGAGAAGAGAGGAAGGTGGGAGAGCTGCAGTGACTTGTCTAAGGTCATACGAAGGGTTAGTGGTAGAAAAAGGACTTAGTTAAATACTGCAGGAGGTGAGCCCAGCCCTGGCGAGACTGTTAGATGAGCAGTCACTCGCGTGCATTTGCAGGTATTTTGATGGATCTTTGCAATCTGCCTTTTGCTCGGTGGTGTGTGTGCAGGTGTAGGGGCACACAACAGTTTTGGATCAAACTTCTATTTTTAAAGGAGGCCCCTGCCTTCAGTGTCTAGTGCATTTTTCTATTCAATTTAACTTCCCTGCCGTACACTCTGTTAGCCTTGATAATGTGTCCCATTCCAAGGGACACTGTAGTCAGAAGGCCAGATGCCAGACAATGAGGACCCTGAAATGGAAGCACTGGGAGGTTTCTGCTTCAATAATTCCAAAGCCTTCCTGCACTGCTCTAGCTTTTGCTGGCCTCTTCCTCTTTTGAGCATTGTACGGACAATTGGTTAGCATTCCCTGCTTGACTGTCAACTTACTGAAGGTGGGATTTGTTTCCTTATTCCTTGTAACCCACATGTGCCGACATCCTAGGGCTCTGTCGCCTGCTCACTGTCCATTTGATGATTTATTCTGTGGCCACGAAGGAAATGGGGAGTTTGAGAAATAATAATCCTCTTCACTAAGTCAGGATTCCAGGAAGAGAAATTAGAGGTAGGTGTGCTCAACTTTTACCCAAAAGCCTTGTGTTTGGTATCAATCGCCTTCATCCAAGGGGCAAGTGCTTTAGGCACACAGAATGCTGTGGCTAAGCATTATGGCTCGGGCACAGACTGTCCTGACAGCTTATGCATTACTTGTCCTGCTCATCGGGGAGACGGTTCAGGTAATTTTTCAATTTGAGTTGGGATGTATTTGCTCCATTTTGAGGTGGCACTTGTAAAAACCCATTAGCTCTGTGTTCGCTAATAAGAGACTCTCCCGATGACAGTGACCTACGTATTTATGTGGAGAGACTCTCTCCCCAGAGGAGCCTGCGGGTCGCTGGGGCCACAAGCTCTTCCATGAAAAGAAGGCTGTTTATTTTTAACTCACCTCACAGAGCCCAGGATCAAACATCCTTCCAGAATAACTTAACCCCCCAGAGAGGTCCTTTCAAGGATGTACGGTAAACAGAGTGGAACATGGGTAATGAGGCAGAGCGGTCACCCTCCCGTGAGCGAGCAGAAGGAAGGTGGGGGCTGCAAGCGAGGAGCTGTTGTCTGGGTCTCGGACACAGTCCTGGCCCTACCCCTCCCACGAGGGAGGATTATATCCAGCTGTTGTTAAAATTGGGATTCTCTGGCACAGAAACACATTTTCCAACCCTTTGGAATTATAAAGCACATGAGTCAAAGCAGATCTCACTTGGATGGGCAAATGGGGAGAAAAATGGTTTTGGAAAAACTGAGAATAAACTACTTTGTACCAACAGCTTCAGATATCCACACACCCACATAGATCCCCAGGCACCTCTTTCCTCTTGGGCTCTGCGAGGACATGGGTCCCCTTGATCTCTGTGTCTATTTCGCAGGGTGATTAGATCTTACAGAATAAGGTTTCTGATCTCTCACCCTCCTGACCTCCAACCAGGACTTTAGAACTTAGAAGTTAACCCTTCCACTTCTAGAAAGAACCGTCCACAACAGATCACACCCTCCCTGCTCCCCGAGATGAACTGCAGAAGATGGTCTCTCCTTCGCTCAACATTGAAAGTTCTTGCCTGGACGAAGACGTCTAATACCAGTCATGAAACTAAGCCTTGCCTCTTTAAGGCCACATGTGTCCCTTGGGCCCCACTTTGTCTCCCTGTCTGAAGGCTTCTATCTTCCCTACTGCCTTCTCTGCTAGCCCAGAGAGAACACCTATTCTTGGGGTTTCCGGATGATGGCCTTGCCGGCCTGAGCACCCTAGTGACTCTCCCCAAATCTACCCTTAGCTTCTCTTGTGGAGCTTTGTGACCCCAGCAAGGGCAGGCTAAGAGTGCTTGTTGGAATAGCAGATGACCATAGCTCCATTAGCAGCCCCTCCAAGTCTGGGAAACCTGTCAGCCTGTCCAGCTGCCTTGATGTCTGCCTCATTGGCCAGAGCGAGCGACAATATAATCCTCCACCTCTCCATTAAGGGTTGGAATACACAGGAAGAGTGCCGACCTCCTGGATGGTGTAGATTAAAGATGAGACAGATCTTTCCTATCTAGAAATCACCAAGTGAGATTATTTAAGAGACTGTGTCTCCAGCAGAAGTTGACTTGGCAGTTGTCACATATTTAATTGAGTACCATCTTGTACCAACTGTTAATGTCACTGTAGCTGTTGGAAAGATGTGCCTTCTCTTTGAGAAGAGAACGTACACAGATGTAATCGTTGTTTTTTGTTTTTTTTCTATTTGTAGTCTGCTTGGATTGTGCATATTTCCTATAGGTTCTACTCGTTGCCATTTTTGAAGTAGGACTCAAATGGCTTGGCTCAAGGCCATCTGTTTTCTAGGCCCATCTCTGTCGTTCAATAGCTGCGTGACCTTTAGCGGGTCACTTTCCTCTCTGGGCTTCTGTTCTTTAAATCAGCACAATGAGGCATTTAGTCTAGATAACCTCTGTGATCGTCTCCAGCTATGATATTCTCTGTTTCTAGGGATTTGATATCTATTTTCTCTCTTAATTTAACAAAGATGGGGCGGGTTGCTTTAGGACCATCTTCTGGAGGAAGACTTAGGACTAGTTAAGGAGGTTCTTTCCCTCACCTTTACAGGGGATGGCAGGATGTGCGGCGGGGACTCGGTGGGCTAAGTGTTCTGACCACCCAGCCCGAAAGGACCTTTTAAAGCATGTTTCTTTTTCCCACTATGCAAATTCCCTCACAGACTTTTTTTTTTCCTGGTAAAGAATACGATCAGATATTCTCCATAGCTACTGCTTCAGCCATGCCTACCGAAATACACACATACTGCTTAGGAACGTTCTGTGTGAGGGTTTATAAATAGTCCTTTGTTTCCCTTGATCAATATTATTCTTCTGTTTCCTGTTCCCTATCCATGCCCTAGAGAGCTGGAAGCTTCGTCAGTTTTCCCACTCTGGATCTGGATTGGTCTGATTTCTTCCCAGGCCTCACACTGCTCTGCTTGCCTGATCCATTTTTGCCTGCTCTCCCTCATGGTTGAGAGAGCGGTTTGCAAATTCAGCAGGGGGACCTCCAGCTCGCCCTTCTTTTCCGAGTGCGCTTCTCTCACGGAAAACATCCCTGTTCTGGCTCCTGGTCCAGTCACAGGCTTTTGGATTCTCCCAGGCCCAAATCTCATGCTAGATAAGTCACAGGAAGGTGGAATGAACCTGTAACTACTTCCCTTCACAGTTCTGTGCCAACTGGCACAACTTAGTGTGTATCTGTGGTGGGGCAGAGGCTGGGAAAGCAGGATGTTTCAGAAGAGTGAGGAGCCTAAATAGAGCAAACCAAGCCCAGCAGGGAACCGGAAATCTCTACAGTTCTGAGCAGGAATAATATTAGCCAGTGGGAATGAAATACTTAAGTAAAGAGCTGCACGGAGGATTCTGGTCTTCAAGCGATGGCCACTTTCCCCCACTTTCCTAATAAGTGTGATTTCCCTGTGATGGAAAAGGAAGATAACAAGACTCCTTGCGACCATTTTCTCAAGGGGATAAAAAGGAGACCCTCCTTAAAAGGGATAGTGGCCTGGATTCAAAACTCCTATTACTGACCTCTTCTTAGATACTTAGGATCACATAGGGCAGATCTATATCGTCCTTTCTGTAAGACCTCTCCCTTCATAATGGAAGATATGACCTCAGTTGAAACAGAGAGGTTCATAATGCCTTCAGATTGATTATATGCTGTATTATAAGTCACAAATTGTCACGGGATCCTTAAAGTTCTAAACTCATCACAGTGGCGTTGACAACATTCCCCTGCCCCCCAGTTGTCACACAAATACCTACTCAATCCTAGCCCCTGTCTACTAAAAATTCTCCCCCCCAACCCCATGGTGAAGGGAGTCTCCAACACTTAGCCAGGGTTGGATTTTTTTGTTTGTTGGTTTGGTTTTTTTTTTTTTTTTTTTCCCCAGTCTTCAGATGTAACTAGATTCTTCTTAGGAGAATTTTAAGACCAAGGTCAATATCAAGAGATAGGCCATTTGAGATAAATGCTGGATTTGATTTTCTTGTTCTGAAAAAATCAGGTAGGACCCATTGTCACTTCCAAGTACCGAACCAACAAACTTATAAATTGACATGAGGTTCTGAAGAGCACTTAAATGTGTAGGTAAGTGTGAGTCAGAAATTTTAGAAAGTTTTAATGTCAGGGGCCTTAGCTCTTCCCTGAGGAAGATCTACTGTTCCCGTCCTCCAGTTGCATATACGTGCCTGACTCAATCACTGGTCAGCCCTGGGAGGAGTAGGCTGTTGCCACTGTCAGAAGAAGGGTGGCAGCACGCAGCTAGGAAAGCAATCAGGGAAGTCTGTATTAGGCCTCAGGTGGTCCAGGTAACATGCAGTAGGACTCATCTTTGTCAGTCTGTGCAGATTTGCCTGGAGTGTCAAAGGATCCTAACGCATCAGGATTGGGAGTCAAGTTTTAGGCTGCAAGGCATCATAGTAGGCTGAACTTGTGCTGCCCTCACTGTCCTTGTCCTGCCTCCACGCCAGCCCTATGAACACCTCTCTCAACTTCATCACAGATGGGAACGCCTAGTTCTTGCTGGGAAACCTTGTAGGCCATGGAACAAGGACGTCAGCCTTCTCCCAGCTGGTAAAGACAGAGAGCCAGCGGCACAGAGAGGCCGGTGCTCAGATGCGACTAGTTCAGTGGCTTTGGGTCATGGGACAATACTGAGATGAGAATGTGACTGAGTAGTCATCCGAACACCATTGCAGGAAATCTTGGACTAGAGAAAGGAATAATACAGACCTGGGAGGGAACATGGGAGTCATCTCGTCCAGCCATTTCACTTTTCACAAAGGAAATCTGAATCCCAGTGAAGTGACATGGCTTACCCTGGGCCACCTGCTGAAATACCAGTTTGGGCTTAGGACCGACTCAGAACTCAGGCAGCATTATGACATTTGATCAGGGTCTTAATAATGGTCAATCGTATGGTGCATAGCCATAATTTCAGTCAAATTTGAGGTCTCACAAGCTTGTTTCCATGAACTTCCCAAATCCTTTCCTGCTTATGGTGAGAAACTGACAAGGAAAATGTACCCAGGGAGGCTGCAGATGAAGCTTTCTATTAGCTGCATGGAAAGACTTTTCCTATAATAGTGAGGAAAAAAAAAAAAAAAATCCAGGCTGCTTAAGCTGTCACAACCAATCGCAAACATATTTTTTCCTGCAAAAGCTGGGAAGGCTGCAAGCTAAAATAAGATCCTGACTGTGGCAATTAACCCCCTTCTATGTCTGGTTCTGCCAACGCCCCACCTCCCCCTCCCCCGGGTTCCCCCTGCCCCATTGCAAAAAAGCGGACTCATTCTGTACCTATTGGAGAAGTGGTTGGGGAGCTGGACGACCTCGGTGATGGCTTCGGGGTTCCGCTTGGCGACGCTGCACATGTTCAGCTTGCTGTAGCATTCCTCTTGCACCTCAGCAATCATCCTCTGGAAAGTGGAGCACCTCCGAATGGCAAGGAAGACCTTGGAGGTGACCCCATTGGCGATGCACTTTAAGCTCTCTTTGACAAATGCTTTTCCCTGCCAGGCAAGGGATAGAGGGAGAAGCTTTAGCTCAAGCTGGCCAGAGAAGACAGGGCATACCAATGTGGAACTTAAGGGGGTTTGCCTTGGCCGTGTCTTGGGGCCATCGGTATGTCCTCGCAGTGAGAAAACTACGCTGCAACCAGGATAAAAAAAAAAAAATGTCCCCATTCTCTTTGCCTACCAGCAGAATTGGGCTCCACAGAAATAATGAGACAGTGGAGAAAAAGAGATGAGCCCTAATCCACCACCCTGCAGCTTAACAACAGCTTCTTGGGATTGAGACTTTGATAACCCACAAGCTGGTATGCCAGGTCCTACAGTGAGGAGAACTTCTTTGTTCGAAGAACGTTTTTATTTCCTCTTGAAGAGGCAAAGATTTTTCTGCTCGTCACCTGTCCCTTATAAGACAGCCTCTCTCGGCGTGGTACATTCATGCGTTAGAGTGGGTGGGGAGTGTCGCGTACAGAACCGACTTTCTGGCCAAAAACGCACGTGCGTGTGTGTGTGCACGCTGGAGTTGAGAATTTAGGCTGAGGAGGCTGAGAAGCTGAGCAAGTCGAACACGGTGTTAAAGACAAGCAGCCCGCGGGAGGCATGGGTCAAGGTCTTATTACCTGAGTGTCAAATTTAGCCGCGCTGTACAAGAAGGATTTACAGATGTCATACATCCCATCTGTGTCACAGGTGGAGTTTTCCAGGCAGGCAAAGGCCCCACAGCCGACCTGCAGAGCACTGTTGAGGCAGCGAACCACTTCAGCTGAAAGAGACAAATCCACCCAATCTGGGTCAAATGTGACGGTGACTCAGAGGGGTCGAGGTGGCAAGATTCAAGGACGAGGGGTCAGAAGAACGCCTCTTAGTAATCTGCGATGGGGCCAGTGGAGGGCCCCATTCAGAGGGGGAGGGAGTGCAAAGAGTGGGGCGGGCAGATCCTTTGGCTTAGAAGACCAAGACCACGTGGAAGGAGAGGGAGGGTGTGAGTGCTCCCTCTTGGTCTCACCATTACATACAGTGTGGGTAGCTGGAGAAGTAAGGTCAGAGTCTGCGAAATGCAGGTGCTTGAAGAGCTCTGCAGCATCAAAGGGCATCCCCTCAGAGCCCGAAAGCACTGGAAGGCAGGAGGCGATGGCTGGCGGTCAGGTTTACCAAGTGGAAGGGCCAGGGAGTCCATTTGGCTCCCGAAAAATGCACTCCAGGGTAATGAGAATGGAATTTTAGCTTAAGTGGCAGAGAAGAATTTGCCAGGAGTTCATCTGGAGACCCTTCCCATCGAGGGCTTTGAACTTACTTTCCTATTGGCAGAAAGGGATCTGGTCCATTCATGTTTGATCCCAACCCCCACCCAGGACAGTGCTTAGAGGTATGCATAATCTCTCTCATATTAAAAGCCATTTCTTTTTTAAAAGAGAAACACAGGTGTGGAATAACAAGGCCAAGGCACCCCTTGTGCAAGACTGGAAGAAAAACCGCAAAGAACTTGCATGAGGCTTTCTACATTCTGGATAAGATCTCCCATAAAAGTAATTTCTCTCCTACAGAAGGGGGGTGTTCTGGCAAGCAGCTCGGCAAGAAATGATCTGCAGCCTTCATACCATAGGATTCTCCTCTGAGATCAAAAGCATGGTTCGGTTAGGCTTCCCCTCCCCCTCCCACCACCCGCAGCCTCTGGGATGTTACAAGTCATTTCCCTAATTATATATTTCCACGGGTTCAAATTATAACTTTGCTTTAAGCAGTTTTAATATGCATTAGGGTTGCTATTGTTTTAGGCAAGCTTGAATTGTGAATCACTGCATTTCTATAGCAACTAAGTACAAAAGGAAGTGAAGCAAAGCCCTCCTCTAGGCAGGGACCTGTGCTCTTCGGAGGGGAGCGAGGGGAGCGTTGTCTGCAGCATTTGGACACCTGCGAGCCCATCTTTGCTGACAGTTGGGGGAGAGGGCCGGCAATGTTGGAGGAGGAAGCTGGACAAGGGAAGTCAAAAGGCAGAGGTGTTAGTGTCGGCTTCCTAAGGATTCTTGTCCTCTAGAGCCAAGATAATACACAATTAACTGCTCTGGGCATCAGAACCAGAGTGAGACCTTCCCCTTGAAGAAGCTGCTGCTATGTTTCCCAAATACTCTCCCTCTGGCCCTGGGCTGCACGGGCAGCTGAACGAAGCACAAGAAGCTGGGAGGAAGAGAAGGAGCAGTGTCAGGGGTGGGAGTGTAGGGTTTTCTCTGCATCTGCCCGGGATTTGTCAGACTTGAGGGCTTCGGTTCCATAAATCTGTCTGCAGAGGGAGCTTTCTGTGTGCTCTCTGAAGGGGCAAGGAAGTCCAGTTATGGGGTCTTAAAGGTGAAGGAAGGGATGGGGGGCATCAGACAAATCATGTCTCACCTTAAGATCAGCTTCGGCTTCTGGAAAGTATAGAGAGCGCTTTGAAGCATGCCAACATTCAAGCCTTTCCCCGCCCCCTTTCCCCCCCTCCCCCAAGAGGGTACGTGCCAGATTTCAGGCAATCAGGCTAGGCTTATGCAATGAAATACCCTCAGCAGAGCGCCCAGCTTCTTCGTTAGTTGCATGCAATTTATTAAACAAAGGAGCTCCACTTCCTAAGGCTATTGGATTACACTGGCAGTTTATTGCCATCAGGCATGAAGCACATTTATTATCAAGATCAGCCGTCACAGACACAGTTGCAAAAGCGAGAGGCAAATGAGGACAGCTCTTTGGGGGAGAAACCGGTACTGGGTTTGCCGCTTACCTGAGTTCTGAGCTGCCACCCGGGATTTCCTGGGGCTCACAGAATCATTCTGCTCCACCTCATGGGTTGCAGAAGCACTGATCACCAGCACCAGAAGCACTGCTGAGTTTTGGAGCATTCTCTGAGAAGTTTCCGCTAAGTTGCTGTTTTTTTTTTTTTTTTTTCTCTCCCCCCCCCCCCCCCCTTTCCTCTTTCCCTCTCCCGGCTTGAGTGAAGATGTGGATCTGGATACACTGAGGGCCTAGGTGAGGATTTGATGAGGATTTTTTGTTGCTGCTGATGCTGTTCCTGCTGACGCTTTGCTGCTGCTGCTGCTGCTTCTGCTGCTGCTTCTGCTGCTGCTGCTGCTGCAGTGGCGGCTCCTTGCACCTCTGGCTTTTGCAAACTGGGGGCCCAAGAGCTGCACCCAGGGATTTTATAGCCGTTCTTATCGGTCCTTAGGATCAGGGACCAATCAGGTCCCTCAACTGGTCTGGCTAGCCAATCCGAGGGCACGCTCATTGGGCTGGAGCTGTTTGACTTCTTAGAAATATTTTCCAGCAAATTAAAAGTACCTGCTGCCAATGTTGTACATGTGTGTGTGTGACAATGTGCGCATAGATGTGTGAAAAGCTATTTTCGTGGAATTAAGGGATGACTGTGTATTGATTGAACTAGGGGAAAATCATGTGAAAATCTCAACAAGGTGCTTTTGGAAATCACCTTTTTTTTTTTTCCTTTTTTCTTTTTAATGAGCTACTGGTGGGGGTGGGGAAGGGAGGAGTGGGCATCATTAGCAGGATGGGTAATGTGATCTCTTTGGATTCTAATTTAACCTCTTGATAGCAGTTTTGGTCTGATTTTACCAGCTCGTAGTCTCTGTTGTAAGCTACATGCACAGTGCTGTCCCCATCACTGGTACATACATGAGGGTCTGTGATGCTCTCTGGATGCATCTGGGTGTCCAGAGCTCTCACTCACATATACGAGTCCCCGAGGAGGGACAGATGTGAGTGGAAGGGCCCTGATGGACTGGGATAGGACGACTCTGAGCTGTGGTCCCAATCGCTCTCTTGACTAGCTCTATGACTGTGGTCAAGTCCTTTTTCCTTGTTCTGCCTCTGTTTTCAAATCTGTGAAATCCGCACACTGGAGTCTAGCATTACTTACATCTCTAAAGCTATGATTCTCCAGTAACGCATATTAACCTCGAGTTCATCTTTTAAGTTACCAGCCTGACTGCAAACAGCGGGAGTGTGGGTAACCCTAGGTACACACATGCACACCTCCGCGGCTCAACAGGGAGACGTGGGGAATGCCTGGAAATTAACAAACTGTGTTTTCAAGCCCGGGGACTTCATAATCACATTGAAACAATAAGCTGGCCAAAGCAAGACGAAACCTGTTAGGTAAACCAGTTCATTTCTTGGGGGCAGGGAGCGGGTATGGGGGCAGGTAGGACAGGGAAGGTGTAGGAAAAGACCAGAGTGTGTAGGAGAGAAGACTGATAAGCTCTAGGCTTAATGGGGAAATTACAGTGGCATCAGAAATCATGCCCAGGGTAGAAGCTCATATTTCCTTATAAGCTAGCAACACTGAGACCTATCCCCAGCTTGTGAAGGATGACGATCCAGGAGAGGATTTATTGTGGTAAAAACAAAACAAAACAAACAAACAAACAAACAGCAGCAGCAACAACAACAACAACAACAACAACAACGTGGGCATTGGATTAAAGGCTGGGGTGAAGTGAAGGCATCAAGCAAGAAAACCTTTACAAAATTTTAGGACATAAATGAGAACGGGCCCCTGAAGAGTCATAGAGACAGAATCAAGATGATCTTGCGAAGAAATAGAGTCAGTGGTTTGAGTTTAGATCCTAAAATCTTCAAAGGTTGAAGAAAGGGTGCCGACTCTACTAACCACAAACCAAGATTCAGCTCTGCATGTGTGAGGGGAGTGGGTGTGCTGAGTGAGTCCAGCCCTGGCCTGCTTGCACAAAAGGATTGTTTGGGAAGCATGAAGTTTGTTAGAAAAAGGATGGAGGAAATAAAGGATAAAGGAAATATCTAAAGGCGAGGGAGGGAATTTTCACATATTCATTAAGAAATAAGTACATTTCAATTTAGATTAACTGACAGTATCGGCATTTCTCAAGTCCCTTCCTGGCTGGGTGCTGGGACTGCGCGGGGAAAGGTAACAGAGAAGAGATACACGGGAAGGAAAAATAAGGATTCTTGTTGTTGACCTTGCAGTTGGAAAGGGGGTCAACCTCCTCATGTTTCCTGAAGGGTCAGAATGTCAGGACCTTACACAGTAAGAGAAGGGCCTGGTCAACACTGGGTAGAGATGTGGGGAAGGCTTCATGAAAGGGACTTCAAGGAAGGGTCCTTCTGGTAAAGATGTGAACTGCTGTTATCTCTTTATAAGAATTTAGGAAAAAGCTATGACTGTTTCATTTTTAAAAAAAAGCTCGTATCTGTGAAGCTCAGAGATTGTCTTTTTTGCTTTAAGCAGGAGAGGTAGATGGATGACAATGCAATGTGATAGTTCAGTGCTCTGTTCTAGAAGGAGAACAAGAGAACAGATGTGTGTATTTCCTTCCTGAGGATCTTGCTTTCTCTTCCTCAGCATTCTCTACCTCCTTAGGCATTTCCCCCTGTTAAAGGCACTGCTGTTTGTTTCCCCTGTTGGCTTTTCCCCATGTTGGCCTACTGGCTTTGTAGGCTGTAGAGTAATGGTTTCTCTCATCTACATTCTTTCCCCCATTATCTGGTGCTCCTGCCAGAACACAATGTCCAACAAGTACCCGGATGTGTTTTGCGTTTTCTCTGATGTTAATTTATTATTGTTCCTTCTTATTTCACTCATTGACTATCACGTGCCTGAAGGCTCCTTGCCAGGTGTGCGAAATGTTTCACAGGGACAGATAAGCTGTCCTCTGAAGAAATCCAACACCGGCCAGCCGCTTTGGTGTGAACATAATTAGCATGAGCCTCAGTGCATTTGGGAACATCAAAACTGAGTTCTAGGGAGAAATGCCCAATATAACGTTTCTTCCGAAAGGAGAAAAGTTGTAAAGTTTATACTGGGCGCTTGTACCTAGACTGCAGGGCAATGCTATCTGAATGTTCACGGTCACTGTGCTCTTAGCTTGGCCTTTGATATAGCAATGATGGGGGAATCTTGGGAACTCTGGAGGTGATGTCCGGTTCTTTTGCAACTTCTGTGGGTGGTATAAGAGAATATGGAGGACTCCGAATAGCAGATTTCCAAATTTGAATTGTATTCTGCAAGCAACAAGGAGTCATTAAGCATTCTTGAATAAGAATTCTTAAAGGACTCATTGAAGTTAGTGTTTGGAGAAGATCTTTTGTTCAGACTTATGTTGGTTTAGAGGAAGAAAAGAAAGGAGGTTAAAAAAAAAAAAAGAAAAGAATGAGGTTTTAAGACTAGTAACATCAGTTTGTGACAATAAGGTCAAGGTCCTGGACAATGATGGTAGCAGTAGGAAAGAAAGAGAAGAAAAATATGAGAGCTATTTTAAAGACAATGGAAATTATCAAGTATTCTAAGAACTACCTTGGGAAAAAAACAACAAAAACAAAAAAGCCTCTTTCTCCTAGTTTAATGATAATGGAGACATACCTATCAGAGCTTTTCCCGTCCCATGTATTGGTTATGACTTTTACGGTTGACAAGATTAACTGGCACGTCCGTTGGGCAGGCACTTTCTGGCTTCTGTGAAAGTAGTAGGCTTACCTCGCCAAAGGACTTGACTGTACTTCCAGTAGAGGAAGCACCTTCCCCAGCCTAACTGTGTGAGTTGGAGGTGTCCCAGGTGTAGTGAGTGGGAGGGGAGGAGAGGCTTGGCCACTGCCCTGAGCAGGGAAAGTGCAAAGAAGTGGGTGGGAGAATCTGCCAACACCTAAGGCTGGGCGATGATGCCCTGGCCATGCCCGTGCAAGGCTGGCATTCGTTCAGTGAGAAGATTAAGCCAAAATCTCTGGAGCTTTGTTGGATTTGGCTAGCTTAAAGCTAAGCAGTGAATGGCTCCTTGGCTTTTTGTTGAGAGGAGCCTGGGGGGAATGGTTTCTCGATAAATGTTTCTTTTGTTAACAGAGTACAAGGCCCATCAAGTCTGGTCTGCCATAGTGACCAAGGTTGGAGTGTCACTGTTACTCTTCTTTGGGGGTTCTGGGCCTGACTCAATGGTTGATCTGTTGAGTCATGCCTTCGGAACCTCAAGAAAAAGAAAGAGAAAGAAAAGGAGGAAGAAGTATGTTTGGGGGTGTGTGTGGGGGTTATTTTCATCCTATAGAAAGATACCAGGTTTTCTGTGTGGACAGTCTCCAATTCCTGAGTGAATCTTTGCCTCTTTATTTGTCTTTGATTGCTTTAAACTCTGCCAAAGGGAGAGAGAGAAAGAAAATACATGAAGAGGTCAAACTGCTTCTACCCCCCCAGTTTATGGAGGGTTACTGAGTGCCTGGCACTAGGTCAGGTGCTGTGGGAAATGCAGAGAAATGTTTGACCTTTTTCTGTTCTTCATGAATTCCCAAGCTAGTTCTTAACGCATGAACGTTGTATTTGAAGAAGAATATCTGTTTTCTGGAAATGTAATACGTCAAGTGGGTTGGAATAGAGTTTATAAGTTTGCATTCAATTAACATTTACTGGGCGCCTATCTACTCTCTGCCAGGCATTTCTGCAGACGCTTCTTATCTGTGAGAAAAGAGCCACTCGCTCTCCTCTCTTCCCAGAGAAAGGGCTCAGGACCCAGAGAGAAGAATGGCTTGCCTATGGTCGTAGTGAGGACGATGGAGCTAGGTCTCCTGAGATTTGCTCATTGTAGAGGTAGCTCTGGGTTCTTCAGATATGTGAGCACCAGCTTGGAGGAGGGGTTTGTGCAGGCTTAGAGCGCCCCCCAGACTGGGTGTGGAGAGGAAAAAGAAATAGGCAGGATGATCTAACCTGTTTGTTTAAACTAGAGCAGGCAAGTTGAAATTAGCCTCCACTTCTGTGAACATCGGCTCCCTGTTCTTTCAGGTGTAAGTTACGATGTCACTTTATATCCGAGAGGACAGGTTCATAGTCTTAGGGGCAACCTGCAAATCTGCAGTTTCACAAGAGGCACCCGAAACAAGGTGAAACAAGGACGGAGAGGGTATATGTGTCCTTGAATCTGTCATTACCTGTAGCCTTTGGGAAAGCCTAAAGTGACATTACTCTGTTGAGACACACGGGGGCGCTCGAACCAACCAACAATGAGATTCTTCTTTTAAAATTATTAAAAAAAAAAAAAAGAAGTTGTGAATCTTGGTTCTGTTAGAGTGGCCATTGTTTCAGACCATCGGGATGCTTTTTAAGGGATATATGTTTATCTTTTTGGTCAATAAGAAAAGCTCACGCTCCTGTAATTTAGTTAGTGAGCTTGCAGACTGGCATGGTTGTACATATTTGGAAGTTTTGCAGTTTACACTGTTCTGAATACAATCCTTTCATTGCCTAGCAGGGATATAGGTTGCAGGGAAGTTTTTAAAAAGTGTTCTGCCCCAGTGCTAAGGAAAGGATAATGCCTGTACCTAACTGTTCAGGGCGGGTGGTAACACACATGAGTTACTTTGAATTCTTTGCTTTAAAAAAGGAAAAAAAAAAAAAAAGAATTCTGTTTCCAGGTGGTAGTGAGCATTGCTCCTCATCACTGAAGAAAATGTAACTTCTTTGACCCATTTTTCTACTTTGACCCATTTTTCTACTTAGTCTTCTTTCTTCCAGTGGTCTTTAGAAAAGGTCAAGTCTGAATAACTTCACGTTTTTGGTGCCTAGCCTACAGCGGAAATCTTCTAGGGGAACTGTGAGAGGTTGATGTGGGGGTCTGAGTGCTTTCCTGCTTCTTGGTCCTGTCCCAAAATGCCTTGTAAAGAAGACGTTTGCAGTCTGTTACCTGCAGGGATTGGGGCAGAGTTGTCCCACCGCATATGTCTGAGAAAGCCTTCCTACAGGTGCTTAACGCAGACCCCTCCAGTAGAGGTCTTATCACTTCCAGCCAACCAATCCGGCTGTCAGTTTATATTCTTTAAGGTCTGTGTGCCTGGAACAGTGTTAGCACTGTGAAAGAACAGACAGTGCAGTACAGGGCAAGGCGTGGAGGCATGGACATGGACACATGGCAGTAAATACACAGTGTTAAACCCTGAGCTCCAGAGTGAGATTGTTAGAGGACGCCAATGAGTTTGTGAAGTATAAATTTTAAAAAATCCGCTTCCACAACCTGTGCTGAAGCATCATTCTGACATATTTAGCCTAAAGCCAACTTGCCCTTCGCCAGATGCCATCCTTGTTTAAAGAAGTGTCTTGCAGTCATTCCTGAGTGCTAGACAAATCTATCATTACTAGTTTATTGGCTGACAAAAGGGGATGTGGGGAGGGCGCAGCCTTTATACAAAGTTACCTGGCAAGTCAGCAAAGGGGCCAGACTAGGAGATTATAGATTTCTTTACTTGATGTTTGGAAACCTTGCCAAGAAATTTATTGTGGCAATTCAAATGCATTTTATAATCAAGTTGTATTTAATATGCTTTCGGCTAAGGCACAATTAAGATAAACCCGTTCCTGGCGCTGGGTGGGTGTCATGGGAGTATCAACATATTCCGACTACTCTATCAGGGTAATAAAGTGCAGAATGCAGAGGGAGAATTTATACTTTAAGGGTTTTATAATGGTAGCAAAAATGGTCACTAAGTGCCATTTCGTTGGCTTTCATGGGACATGGTTTTTGTCAGCTGTTTGGGAAATGAACTCTCTCAGCCCATTTAAAAATTAATTGTAAGGAAATTTAGTGGAATAAATGGAAATCCAAGTGCAAAGGAAACACACTCTGGCCTCAAGGCAAGTATTTTCTTGAACTTGTCATTCCCCACTCTCTAGTGACAATAATAGGAAGAGGGGAGGAAGAGAGAGAGGGAAAAAGTTACAGCTTCGGAGGAAGTGGTGAAATCCTTAAGAGCAAAAATGTCACCAGGGGAGTCCCTGTGCTAAGACAGGGAAATTCAGCTTAAAATAGCGTGGAGCAAAGGAATATTATTCTTTTCATACAGCAAATTTTAATTATATTCTCACTGCTTATTCTCATATTTGTATTTATAATGATTTCTTCACATAGTTGTGACTCTTGTCTGTATTGGTCTCTTGTAGATTAACAAAGGAAGGGCAGTTTCCTGTGTGTGTGTGGGGGGGGCCACTTTATCCTCCATTTGGTGTTTCAACCACTCACAGCAGAATTTAGAATACAGAAAATAAGGTGAATGAGCCACACTGTTAGAACAAACTTTGGAAATGAGAAAATATCCTAACATAATATTAAACAGACCTTGGAAAACAGACTGATCCGACGGAAAAGTCAATATTTTGGGATTTTTAAGTCCTTACTTCTCTCTCCTTTTTTTTTTTTTTTTTTTTTTTTTTGCCTCCAAAAAAAGTAGAGGAATGGACGGATAGTTTAGATTTATTTCTTGACTCTGGATGTCTTTCCAGATCACAATGCATGGCTGTGGAGTGACTTCTCTCGGGCATGAACTCCTCATGTCAACTCAGGCTGACTGAGCCAGTTGTGAGGAGATGTCATCACTTCTGCTAACAAGACTCTGAGAATTTGTGCCTCTCCTTGTGTGTCTCCTTTCAAACAAATGTAGTCTCTTTAGCAAAGCTTTGGAAACCACGTTTGTCAGGATGCCTGGGTAGCTCAGTTGGTTAAGTAGCTGCCTTCAGCTCGGGTCATGATCCCAGCGTCCTGGGATCATGTCCTACATCAGGCTCCTTGCTCAGCAGGGAGCCTGCTTCTCCCTCTGCCTCTGCCTGTGCTCACTTTCTCGCTCTCCCTTTCTCTGACAAATAAATAAATAAAATCTTAAAAAAAACAAACAAACCACGTTTGTCTTTCAGCTCCTCTCCGACCTCCTCCCCAGCTCACTCCTTAAAATGTTGCCTTTTGCCATGAATTGGAAGGAGCCACTGGAAAGCTCCATGTCGCTTTAGAAGCGCTGAGTGCAAAGCCCTCCGCTGTAACATAGGTGCCCCGAAGTGCTTTTCACGGGAAGGGCTGGTTTCCTGAGAAAGAGCTGTGCCTCACTGCAGGGTTCTGTGGCTTGTGCCAAAAAGGCTTTGCTCTCCAATTAAGAACCCAAACCCTACTGAGTATGCTTGGGCATTGTGGGCTGGTAGAAGGTGTGGGGTGGGAGCCTGCCACCTACCTCGCCATGAAGTGACTGAATCCAGCTCCCGTTGTCATGCCAGGGGCTTGGCTTATAATTTTGGTTCTTAATTGGTTGGAACTTCTCCAACTCCTGTGTGTGTGTGTGTGTGTGTGTGTGTGTACACCAAACTGTAATACATGCTTTAAAGGTGTGGGTCTTATTAAGGTAACTAATGGCTTTTTAAACTCCAGGCTCTTGTTTGAATGGAGCCCCTGAATCACAACATGGCATGTGTGTTATAATGTACCTCTATTCCATCAAAAGTCGGTTTATATTACATATGATGTGTTAAATAGCAATTGACTAGTGGTGAGATGTTGTATTTTATAGATGTTTACTTAAAAATCTGTTTCAAATTTTTGTAGGTTTTTTGGGAAGATTTTATTTTTTAAAAATTTTTTTCTTAAAGATTTTATTTATTCATTCAACAGAGAGGGAAAGAGAGAGAGAGAGAGTGAGAGAGGAAAAATGCACAAGCAGAGGGAGCAGCAGGCAGAAGGAGAAGCAGGCTCCACATTGAGCAGGGAGCCTGATGCGGGACTCGATTCCAGGACCCTGGGATCATGACCTGAGCTGAAGGCAGGTGCTTAACCAGATGAGCCACCCAGCCACCCCCCCCTGCAATTTTATTATTGTATTTTTTTTCCTTTGGAACCAGCAGATTTTCCCTTCAGTTGTTAGGGATCTGTAAGCTTTGAAGAGCTCATAGACACCAGGTACCATCCTCTAGTTCCTAATGAAAAAGTTGCTTCTAAGCCTTTGGTTTAAGAAGGAGTTATCAGACAGGACCCAGACACTCATTAGGGTAAAGTGACATTTCTAGAATGTGTTCCCAGAGGTAATGGTCCTATGGAATGCACCAGGGGTTTGCCAAAAGAGTCAGCATGTTGAAGTCACCCAGAAATCCTGCAGTAAGAAAGTTTCTACACTGTTTAGTCCAATGTACCCCAAAGGTATTATTCAAAAAGATTTTTACTAGTGAGTAAGACTTACTAACAACTGGCAGAACGGGTGTTCCTTGGAACCAACTTTGGGGAATATTGGCTGTAAGCCAACCAGCTCCCACTCACCTCCTCTGAGTTTCCCTTGGTCCTGCACTGGACCAGCTTTGATCCTTGCAGCCTCAAGCTCCTCCTTTACAGCGATACTCTTAATTGGACCTCTCTCTCCTTGAGGGTCTACAGGGCTTCAAGATCTCACTTTATCTTCAAAAAATGGCAGAACGCAGGTGTTATTATGCATTCCCTACAGGGAAAGTGAAGCTCAAAGAAGCACAGTTATTAAGAAGTAGTGTCTTTATTCAACATTGGGTCTGACTTGAGAGTACATGATTCTAACCAATGGTATTCTACAGGGGGAAACTGAAACAAACAGCTAGAAGTATGTTTAGGAAGATGGTGGAGTGCATTTCCCTTTAGGGCCCTGAACACTGTACGTGCAGCTGAACAAAACTCTTCCCAGCCGCCTGTTGGAGCAGAGCAGGGAAGGAACGAGCACAGGCACTCCAGAATGATCTTTCTCTTTCTTCTTAGAAAACCGTCTGCTTTTACCAGGGAGTCTGGGGTGTCAGGCCAGGCTGCACCCAGATGTTTAGGAGTGCTGCTCCTTGTGGAATTTCTCTGCTGGGTCTCGCTCCTCACTGGCTGTCTCCTTACTCTTCTTCTTCTAGTGATCACCACTGACTTTGCTGCTGGCCACCCGAAATGCTGCAGCAAGACAAAATTCTCTGGGCTACGCTTGTCTGTGTTTCTTTCACTGTCCCACCGAAATTGCTCTTGCTTCTTGCTGGGGAATGGCTCCGTCTGATTGAGGGTTATTTTCTTGTCTTGAGAAAAGGGGAGGAGGAACACAATGGCTGCTTTGATGAGTCTGGGAGAGGGTGGTGGTTTCTTGGCTTGCTCTCTACTTAAAGAAAAGACCTTTAGAGTTACAGCCATTACTGCTTGAGGGGTTCCAAGCTCTCATTCCTCGACATTGCTGGGGAAACTCTAAGCTTACACCTTACCCCATTCATATGTAGTAGAGTGGATGTACACCTGGTAAAGTTTCTAAAGTCTTTTTAAAGCACCCCTTCAGTAGAAGGGCCATCCAAAGAGTTGATTCTCCATTGGTGAGGTCTTTTGTCCATGCCTCTTTGGGAGGAATGAGTATAGAGGGGACAGATGTTTGTACTTATCTATTCTCTAGGCTTCATAACTGTATGAAAAATGACAAATTTAAAAGGCAAGTTATTGGCATAGAAAGGATTATCTGTGTTACTTTACTTTTTCTTTCCCACTGTTTCTAAGCCAAGAACATCAGCAGGAATAGGAAGAAAATATGTGTTGTTAAATATTACTTAGGCATTTGACGTGTTATGAGGGGAAAAATCCAACCATGTTCTTATGTATAACACTATGTTCAGTCCTTTATTAATATCAGTAGTTTGGCTAAGTGGCAGCTACGGGCTAACATAAACAAATAGTCACGAATGTGCTGAGCCTTCTAGTTCAAACATTCGAGGCAGTAATCAAACTGAACCTGGGTGAGTGGTCAGGGAAGTTTCCTAGAAGAGGAGGTGTTTGAACTGAAATCTGGACAATAACAAGATGTAGTTAGGCACTGGTGGGGACCCGAGGGTTGGGTTGCTCAATCCTAGGGATCACCAACTACAGCCTACCTACTCTGTGAATATGATGCCCTCTAGTTATTCAACCCTGAAGTGTAATTGTATGACTTGGAGAGGTGGAGAGGTTTCTTGTAACAAGTTGCATAGCCATCCTGAGATGCATTCAGGGTGCATTCAAGGACCTGAAAGATGGAGGGAGAGGAAGAGCAATATTTGATGAGACCAAAGTGTCTGGATGGGGCTAGATCAAGCACAGTTTTGTAGTTTGTGTTAAGATTTATCAACTCTTTCCTACAGGCAGTGAAAGACCATTAAAGGGGTTTAAGCAATCATCGTTCATACGATTTGCGTTTTAAAAGTATGTATTTCATACCACAGGATAAAGAATGTATTGGTCGAGCACTAAGGTTGGACAGGTGCACTAATAGGAGATGAGTGATGACGAATGGTGTTTGGACTGCCGGGATGGGGGGGTTGGAGAAAAGTGAGAGGATCCAAGAGACACATGGGGTATTGGGTCGATGGGATCAGGTGATGGGGAACAGTTAAGAGAGAGAAAGAGGATAGATTCAAAGATAATTTCTGGGTTTCTCTCTTGAACTGGATGGATGGGCTAATATTTACTGAGCTATAGAACACCATGAAGAGAGAGTTTCACATGTGTTTAAATGCAAAATGATGACCCCACTTTTGAACTGAGTTAAGATGCTAAGCTGCTTCATAGAGATTTTGAGTAAGTGGTTGGGTATATGGATGTGTTGGTCAAGAGGGGAATTAGAGCTAAGTTTACAAATTGGGTGGTAGTTGTCAGGGTTTAGAAAACATGGAAGTTGAGATTGTTTAAGAGAATGTATTGGGTTAGAATTAAGGAAGTGCCCACCACTGAAGAGGTTTATGGAAACCAAATATTACGTGGCTGGGTAGAGGAAGGGGAGGTTGCAAGGAGACCTAAAATGTAGGTCCAATGAGATAAGAGGGTGCAATCCCCCAATTAGGGGAAGAGGATGTTCCACAAAGAAGAAAATAGTGAAGTATTACCTGCTGTTGAGGCATCGAGGGTATAAAGTAAGATATCTTAACCTGCAAATAAGAGACTCTGACTCAAACTTGCTTAAACAACCGGGGTATGTATTGACTCTTCTAACTAGAATGTAAGAAATTTGCAAGCCTTCAGGTTCACCTTGGTCTAATGGCTTCGCTTTCATTACTCTGGATCCCCTTAGGTGTGCACCCTCTTTTGTGGCTTCTCTCCTTAGACTACTTCCCTCACGCACCCAAAATGGTTGCCTTTGCTTCTGGCTTCACATCAGTACTTCCCAGTGTTCTGAAGTGATCGTTTGACTTCCTCTTGCTGTCCGTTGAGAGCGGATCAACTTACTTTACAGAAGCCCTCACCACACTCCTTCTAGCTTGTTGCACTGAACCGAGTCACAGGTTTATTCCTGAACTAACCCCTGACCTGAAAACCACCTAGCATTTAATGACTGAAATGTGATTTGCTGACACCATTACTGTGGAGGACATGGGGATAAATAGACCAAAGAGACTCACTGCAGGAAATTGGGATGGAGTTATCTTCTCTTGAGGCACAAAACCGGAGTTCCTTTGGGCATGATCAAGAAGAGAATGATAAAGAAGAGGAGGTTGGGCAACTAGAAAAGACCACTACATTAACATAAGCAAGAGCTGAGAACTGTTCTTAACAGTTTGGTGAATGGTCTGCTAGATATGACATCCTATATGATGTTCTCACTCTTAAAATTTAAATGGGATTATGTCACACATATTGCTCTGTAATTTGCCTTTTTTTCTTTAAAAATACTTTTAAATGAAACTTTCACTGAAGTGTAACAAAGATAGACATTATTTTAAAGCTGTTAATGCGCAAAATAGACAGGCAACCCCATAATAGGGGACATTGAGCTTGTTCCAATATTTTCAATTAGCAATAATCGCGCCTCGGATAAACCTCATTGGCTACGATACTGCCACATTACAAATGATTCTACATCATTTGTAAATGCCTTTTGGGGCACAGGTAAGCCTTTCTGTAGAATACATTCCTTGCAGTGAAATTTCTGGGCCAAAGGCTAAGCATGTAACATTTTATAGAGCTGAAAAGCATCCTCTTTTATACTACTTTTTTTGAGTAGTCTATGAGAGTGAGTACTTCATCTGTACACTTACCAATGCTGAATAACAGTAATTGGGAAATACTTGGTGAAATCAAATTGTCATTTTAATTTATTTCCTAGATTAATATGTCTTTCAAAGTGGATCCTTTTCTCTATTTTTTCATTTATTTTCATTTTATTGTTCTATTTGGATTTTCTCTCTTTTTTGAGTATATATGGCAATTTATGTTTTTCCAAGAAAAAAATTATGCATTAATGTTTTCATTACTTTGGTAATGAATGGTATTCCCATTGAATTGGTAAAAGCTCTTCTGTACCTGTGATTAAGACTTCTTGTTGGCTTTTAATGTTATTTTCTTTCTTCTTTTCTCTGTTTTTTTTTTTTTTTAATCCGACTTGGTAAAGATTTGTTTATTATATTGTTTTCAAAGCACCATTTTTTTTCCATTTTATGAAGTCTTCTAGTATTTTGTTCTAGATAATTAATTTCCATTTTTAGTTTTATCAACTTATTCTTTCTACTTTTATTTTGCTCTTGGTTTTATCATCTTTTGAATTGGAAGTTTAATCTATTTAAAAAATTTCTTGTTAGATAATACATTAGGCATGCATATTTTTCCTGAAAGCTATTTTGACCATATTGTAAAAATTTTGTCATCTAGTACACTTGCACTGGATATTTTTTCCTGCCTTGTTGAAGATTATTTGACCAGAGAGCTGCGGATGCATATCTGGGCTCTCTATTCTGTTCCACCAGTCTATGTGTCTGTTTTTATGCCAGTACCATGCTGTCTTGGTGATTACAACTTTGTAGTAAAGCTTGAAATAAGGCAACGTGATGTCCCCAGTTTTGTTTTCCTTTTTAAACAAAATCTGAAGTAATTCAAAGTAATTTTTTTTTTTATATCATGGAGATATATCTCTATTCCTTTTTAGTATATTGTGTTGCAGGTGAGAATTTTGATGCCTATTTGATTTCCAGTCCAACGATTGTAAGCTACTTTTTTTTCCACTTTCTGCAAGATTTCAGCTTTTTCATTTTTTAAGAGATCTGAAATATCGCTAAATTTGTCCAGTTGTCAGTTTTTTGTTCTGATTTATTTTGAGTTTTATTTTTTTGTAAAGATAAAACATTAACATGAGTAAAAATTTAAAAGATATCGAAGGCTATTTGATAAAAAGTGTCCCTTCCATTCCATTTCTTTTCTTCCATTTCTTCCCTTTTCCTTTCTGGAAGCAACTGATGTAATCAATATCTTGTGTATCCTTCCAGAGTTTCCCCTTCTGTCCCCCTCCCAGCAGGTAACATATTATACACATTGTTCCATGGTTTTTTCCTTCTTTCATTTAACACCTTGGAGAACAACATATTAGAATATATATAGCATTCACTCTTAACCATGTTCCTCTGCATAAAATTGATCCTTTTTCTCTGGATGATTTTAAGGCACTATCTTTGATACAATTTTATAACGATCTTCCTAAGATTGGTTCTTATCCTGTTCAGAGTTCACTGAGCTTTTTGAATCTGAAAGTCAGTGTTCTTTATCAAATTTGGGAAAATTTCAGCCGTTACTTCTTCGAAAAAAAAATTATTTTTTGGCCTCCTCTGATTCTATTTTCCTTCTGAAATTCTTATTACACATACGTTAAAACATTTTATGTTTACCTACAGGTCCCTAAGGATGTGTTCACTTTTCTTCAATCTTTTTGTCCTTCAGTCCCATAGTTTGACTAATTTCTAGTACTCAGTCTTCAGACAGACTAGGCTAACCATGTTCCAATATGACACATTCATATGACTAATAGTTGATGCTGGTTGTCAGCTGGAAACTCACTTGGAGTTGTCAAACACAGCACCTACATGTGATCTCTCTATGTATCTTGAATTCCTACCATAGCAGCTACATGAGTGTTCCCACAGACACAGATGGAAACTATAGGGCTTCTTATAACCTTGCCCAGGAAGTCCCGTAATGTTACTTCTACTGCATTCTGTTGGTCACAGAGTTTTTTTTTTTTTTTCCAAAATATTTTATTTATTTATTTGACAGAGAGAGATCACAAGTAGGCAGAGAGTCAGGCAGAGAGAGAGGAAGCAGCCTCCTTGTGGAACAGAGAGCCTGATGCGGGGCTCCATCCCAGGACCCTGGGACCATGACCTGAGCCAAAGGCAGAGGCTTAACTCACTGAGCCACCCAAGTGCCCCGGTCACAGAATTTTAAAATCAGACCGTGGGAGAGTGGAACAGTGACTTTGACGAAAATCATATAGAATGGGAGACACTATCGTAGCCATCTTTAGAAAATACAACCTGTTACAACTTCTTTAGAGTCTAAAGTCTGCTAAATATACCCTATCATCCATCTTGGGTTTCATTTCTATTGATTATCTTTTTTATTGGTGATAGGTCACATTTTCTTGTTTCTTTGTTTGTTTAGTGGTTTGTAACTGAATATTAAACATTTGGAATAACACACTTTAACGACTCTATTCTGTTATGCTTCTCTGAAAATTATTAAGGCATAATTTAGCAGGCAGTAAAATTACTGGCTGATCATTTTCAATTTGTGTTAGCTTGATTTTGTGCTTTATCTGGGTGTGTATTTCTGAAGGCCCAAGAAGGCTTGTTTGTAACAGGAAGAATCTCCACTCCCAATATCTCTTTCATAAAGATGTTGTCAGGCCGTGATTTTAGGCATTGTTGGTTCTAAGAAGTTCTGGAGTCTTTTTTTTTTTTTTTTTTTTAAGATTTTATTTGTTTATTTGACAGACAGAGATCACAAGTAGGCAGAGAAGCAGGCAGAGAGAGAGGAGGAAGCAGGCTCCCTGCTGAGCAGAGAGCCTGATGCAGGGCTCAATCCCAGGACCCTGAGATCATGACCTGAGCCAAAGGCAGAGGCTTAACCCACTGAGCCACCCAT
>NC_081557.1:109228796-109369485 GCF_022355385.1 Mustela nigripes
AGCAGGCTCCCTGCTGAGCAGAGAGCCTGATGCAGGGCTCAATCCCAGGACCCTGAGATCATGACCTGAGCCAAAGGCAGAGGCTTAACCCACTGAGCCACCCAGGTGCCCCAGGAGTTTTGGAGTCTTACACTAGGGTGTCATCCTAACTTCTAAGGCAAACTTTTG
This sequence comes from Mustela nigripes, assembly GCF_022355385.1. NCBI lineage: Eukaryota > Metazoa > Chordata > Mammalia > Carnivora > Mustelidae > Mustela > Mustela nigripes. Next base: position 109,228,965 of record NC_081557.1, read on the forward strand.
TGCTTATTCAGCCTGATGGTGGGGTATTAATGAGGACTCTCTACCCCATCAGGGTCAAAACTTTCTGGTACTGCTCTTAACTACTCTTAACTTAGCACAGCCCAAACTCTAGAATCTTGGTTCCATTCTCAACTTTGTAGTACTTGCTATCTGGTAAGTCTTGAATGGAATTGTCCTGGGTAGGTACAGGCTAGGGCTCATCATGGAGGTACCCAACACAGATTTGGGGAGTTCCTCCCTCTGCATATCTTCCCCTCTCTCCTGTGTTTTTCCCTGAAGAATCTGTCATTTTAGCTGCTCTTAACTGATATCTGCCTCTCCACCTTGGCAGGACCGGCTGAAGTCTGTTCACCTTCTGAGTTTCCCTTGTCTTAGAAATTGCTGCCTTGTCCTGCCTGTTATCTGAAGACTTTATGAAAGGCTTGCTTCGTCTATGTTGTTCAGGTTTGTAGTTGTTCATGTGAAGAGGGTAATGAGGTACCCGTTACTCTATCATGGCAAGAAGCAGAGGTTCTATCCATCTTCTTATTTATGACTTCTCATTTTTAAGTTATATTTAGAAAAACTGTGTTTTGAGATTGCAATAGAAAATCCTGTCATTTTTTTTTCTAGTACTATTTATGGTTTTAATTTTTAAAGATATTAATCCCTGATCTAAGATTTATTTTGATGATGTATGTTATGAAATATAGAGCCAATTTCATTTTTACCCTCAAGATGGTAGTCTCAAAACCATTATTTAAAAAAATCCTTAATTTTTAACCACTTACTTGAAATGCTTCTTATATAATCTGATGTATTTTAATTCTTCTTTCGGTATGCTTCTTGATTTTCTGGTCTTGTTATATAGGACTCTCTATTCACAGACTGGTATATCACTGTTTAATTGTAAATTTATGATGTATTTTAATGTATGATAAAGCTATGTCCTCCTCATTAATCTTCTTTTGCACAATTGTGGTAACTCTTCTTGATTATTTTTTCATATCAAATTTAGTATCAGCTTATTTTGTTGAAAAGTCTCATTGTGTTCATTCAGTTTGTAAAGTAATTTAGGACAGTTGTTATTTTGTATTCATTTTATTCCAGAATGCATATTACTATTTTATTTAGTTAGGTATTCCTTTGTATCCCATAGTAGGACATTTCTTGTTAAATTCACATCTAGGTACATCTTTATTGGTATTTTTTTGTTTCTTTACTTTTAACAATAAAATTTGTTTATTTATCTTTATTGGTATTTGTTTGTTTTCAAAGATTTTGTTTATTTGGGAGAGGGAGAGATCATAAGCAGGGGGAGGGCAAAGAGAGCAGGAGAAGCAAGCTCCCCACCAAGCAGGGAGCCTGATGTGGGGCTTCATGCCAGGACCCTGGAATCGTGACCTGAGCTGAAGGCAGATGCTCAACTGACTGAGCCACACAGGCTCCCCTGTTGTTATTTTTTTTATATAAGTCATTTTTTCCCATGGTACCTTCTAATCAGTTGCTGTTTGTGTATATGAAAGCCTTTGGCTAAATAATATCCCATTGTATGTATCTATCACCTTCTTTATCCGGTCATCTGTGGAAGAATATTTAGATTATTTGCATATCTTGGCTATAGTGAATAGTGTTACAGTGAACATGGGAGTGCTAATATCTCTTTGAGGTCCTGATTTTTTTAATTCTTTTGGATAAATACCCAAAAGTGGGATTTCCGGATTATATGGTAGTATATTTTTAACTTTTTGAGGAACCTCACTGCTTTTTATGGTGGCTGTACCATTTTGCATTTCCATCAGCCATGCACAAAGGTTAGAATGCGTCCATATCCTTGCCAGTACTTGTATGAAGTTTCAGTTAAGCAAGATGAGTAAGTTCTAGAGACCCACTGTACGACTGTACGGCATTATACCTATAGCCACCAATATTACATTAAAAAATTAAAATTGTGTTAAGAGGGTAGATCTCATGTTAAGAGTTCTTACCACAATAAAATACAGTTAAAAAAAGAGAAATCTTTTAAAATATGGGTATTGGTATCTCATTTTCAACCACTTTTTAACAGCTCCCTGTGATGTTATAGATGTTACCCTTTTAATCCAGCAATCTCACATTTGCAAAAATTAAAAGGAAACCCCCAAACAATAACACATGATATTAATCATAATGTAATCCCTCCACCTACAAGTCCCTTCTTAGCTCTTGACACAGAATTTGTGGATGCTTTTCCTCCAAACTTCTCAGTTGATGAGATTGTTGTCATTTGGTTTTTCACCTTTTCTTTCTGGACAATATTCTCTTAAGGGGATTCAAGCCAAGAACCTGTTATTTGGAGCTCCAGTCACATGAATAGGTCATCACGCATTCCAAGATCACGGTGATCTGCCCAGAGATGGAGCGCGGATGGAGGGCATCCAGAATGGTGGGTGTATTTCTTCCATCACATAACTACATCTGGATCTCTGCGAAATGGCCTATTTGCTTTCATCCTCTCTTTCCTACTCTTCAGTGGAATTGGACCCAGATAGTTCGCATTTCCTCTAGCTTCCTGGTCAGCTTGGTAGTGCCCATGACAGTTGCGCTCCCTATACTCCCACCTCTGAGGTCTGGTTTCCTGGGGCTTCCCCCACTTTTATTTCTATCCAGGGAAGGTTAAGGACCTGGTTGCCAGCATTTCTGGAAAATACTGAGGAAAAAGGGTTAGAATATCAGCTTCCTTTCTTTTGTGGTAAATTCTCTAGGGCCCTGTGTCTCTATACAGTCCATTGGGCAGAGAAAAGGGATGATGGTAGACTTTCCGGTAAGCACGGAGGGTGGTTGGCTGTGGCAATATTATTCCAGGGAGCAAGCGTCTTGTCCCCTAGCCTCTCTGAAGCTAATGATAGCAGTGACATAACCTTCTTTAACTACTATACCGTTACTGTCACCCTTTTGTCTTCAGACCCGAGAATGTGGTGAGTGCTGGACTATAGGTTCAGGACCTGGAGTAATTCATGTCCCCGAAGGGAGGAAGTCATCCTGCTGCAGTTCTGGGTGCACTGATCTTCTCCATGTGCCTTGGGCCAGCCTCTCTGCTGCCACTGCCAAGTAGTCCATCCTACCCTATGGTCTTCCATATTGCCACCACTGGGAATGGTGCTCTCTTTCCCCAGTGCTTTCAAAAGGATTTGTGCAGAACTCAAGTGTGAGAAATGGTGGAAGAAAAACATCGTCTCTGGACAGTCCTAGTGAAAATGCTAATATGTTCCTTGGAGGGACCAAAGTTTAATTTTATTCCCTCAAGTATTTACTAATGAATCTGTAGGTTGTATCAGATTAGCTAGTAATTCTGCATCATGGTATCCGAGTAGATTAACATGGGCCAGCTGCATAGTGATGGAGAAGAAAGTTTAGGGTTTATTTAGAGTTTACTAATCCTAATGATGAAGTGCTTGTCTTAGTCCATTTGGGTTACTGTAACACAGAGTGGGTGGCTTATCAACAAGAGAAATTTATTTCTCACAAGTCTAGAGGCTGGAAGTCCAAGATCAAGGTGCCAGCACGGCTATGTTTTTGTGAGGGCTGTTTCTGGTTCCTAGCTGGCTCCTTCGGACTGTGTCCTCAATGTGGTAGGAGCTGGGCATCTATCTGGAGCCTCTTTTATGAAGCACTAAACCTACTCATGAGGATTCCACACTCATGACTTGAGTGCCTCCCAAAGGCCCCACTGTTAATACCATCACTTTGGGTATTAGGAATTCAACATTTCCATTTCGGGGGACAGAAAAAAATTGAGACCATGGCAGTGTTTAAGAAGGAACTAAGAGAATAGTGGAAGGAAGGGGGCAATCTTCTCTTAATCGACGTTTTGCCTCGGGATGGACCTAATTGGAAAAAGAGTTCACGACTCTAAGAGTATACTGTGACTCTAGACAGCCCTTTGCTGGTGAGGCTTGTTTTTATCTCTCCTACCCACTCCCTTCCCCATCTGATTCTCAGGTGGACACGGGGAGCATCAATGTCACTCTCTACTTTTTATTCCTCACAGTGTCATGTTGGGAACACTGAGTGGGTTCAATCCTGTCCTTTCATATTAGAAACTGATTCTATTTATCTCACAGTGACTTTACCAAGATCTCTTCTCTTGCATTGTATGATAGTCATGGCCTCCCTCAGAAGTGTGAAACTCCAGCCTCCTCCCCCACGCATGGCAGTGGAGGACAAAGCCCCAGTGTGGGGCTTTTTCTTCTGAGACCAACCTCTGGGAATGGAAGCACAATGTTACAAAGAGTGCTGGTGAGCTTCCTTACATGCAGTTTGTTTCTCTTGAACTTGCAGAATTAACTTGAAATAGAACCACAGTAACAATGACAGCTTTTGGCAGTGACAACCTTGGGTTTAAGTGGACTCAAATTATGTAAAAAGAGAGCTGTTAATGGAAAATGTGAGAAACTGGGCGGTAATGCCCACGATTTGATGCCAGGCATGTTTGCAAGGGATAGAGGTTATTTGTTTACCTAATATCTCAGAATGAATCTTGTTTTGAGAAGACGGGTGAGGGGAAGCATACTCTGGAAGGAAAATGTAGATCTCTGGAGACTGCAACTTAAGAAAGAACTAAAAGTTGGAGTCATGACTTGCTTTCTTCCCCATGACTATTTCTTCTTTCTTCTTTGAATACTAGAAGTTGGTTTAATTTTCCTCTCTCTTTAACAGAGGTCATTTTCAAAGAATTTTATGTAGCTATCTACCTATACCTCTATCCATCATTTAGTATCACACTTGGGGTTGCCAGGAAATTTTTTGCAGGTTTACTTGTTTCATACATTGTGTTGTAATTGTCTCATTATGTGTATTTAAAAACAAACAAACAAACTAAACACCAGACTGAATTCCTTGAGGAGAGAGTCCATGTCTTATTTGAAATCTATATCCCTGGGGTCTAGCATCCCATGGGATGAATGAAAGAGCTTGTAATATAGAGAATAGAAACTAGACATACTGCCTTTATTTTAAATGAGTGTGTGTGTGTGTCTGTGTGTGCATCTGTGTGTGTGTGTGTGTAAGTGAGTAACAAGTGGTAACGATATAAACTAATTGAAGAATTGAGAAAAGTCATAGTGCAAGAAGACATTCTAGGGATTAGCACTCAGCTGGTCCTCAGAGGGTGCGGAAGAACTGGATTGACAACTACGATGCCGGAGGAAGTTTGAGGAAGGAAAATGAGCTAAGGAGAAGAGTCAGGGAAGTGTGAGGGGCGTGTGGAGTACAGTTTCCGTCCGCATGTTTCCGGTTGTTGCTTTGTGTTGGGGAATGATAGGCAGAAGGTCTAAAATTCGATCTGGCTTGCGAGCGTCTTGAATATCTGTAAGAAATTTTTATTTTAACCTTTAAGCACAGATGAGAATATTGGGGTAGGGAGTGGGATAGAAGCATCCAGCAGCTTTGATGAGAGAACTGTCACAGTGAAAGCAGAGGGGTAAGAAAGAGCTTAAAATTACCTGATTCACTTAGTCTATTCCTCTAGGCCAGGCACAATGCTAGCTGCTGGGGAAACAATATTGAATGAGTCTGTAAATATACACCATCAAGAGCTAAAGAAGAGGCCAACAGAAATTTCCAACACCTGCGAAAAGTAGGGGAGCCATAAGAGCTAGTTAGAAGGGGCATCTGACACCTCCTTGGAGAGGGGCAGGGACCGTTTCTCAGAAGTGACATCTCAACAGTTGTAAAGGGTAGTACCAAGTGGCCAAGTAAAGGAGGGTTTTGAAAAGGAAGATCCAGAGTGCCTCTAGAAAGAGCAAGGACACTTTCAGGACATGCCAAATAGTTTGGGCTAGATCAACATGGAGGAAATGAGGATGAAGGGGGAGATACAGTGACCCGGAGGTGGTGACCGAGGCAGTTGGAAAGGTGAGCCCGAAGGGCCTGGAGTGCAACCCTAACCTAGTTGAGATTGCATTATTAATATCTAAAGTAGTCTTCTTCCTTCTACCCTTCTGAGATGTTTATCAGGTCACTCTTGTTTTCATACTGTCTCATCTAAATCCATTGCCCCAAGAGTGAGGGCTTTATTTAGAAATACCCCAAGTCAAAATCAGTGGACTTCTGTTTTCTCCAGTGATAGTCTAAATTCTGTGAATAGATTTTTTTTTTTTAAAGGAAGGTATGCCTTTTTTGAAAAGATCTTATTTATTTATTGGACAGGAGAGAGTGTGTGTGTGTGTGAGAGAGAGAGAGAGAGCGAGGGAGAGAACACATGTAGGGGGAGCAGCAGAGGGAGAGAGAGAAGCAGGCTCCCCGCTTAGCAGAGAGCCTGATGTGGGGCTTGATCCCAGGACTCTGGGATCATGACCTGTGCTGAAGGCAGACGCTTAACCAGCAGAGCTACCCAGGCGTCTCTATTAATAGATTTCTAATATTATTATTATTCCTGAGTTTGTGGGATAAAACTTACGTTATTAAAAACAGATGTTTTTCTTGATAATTGGTGGATTCATTTACTGCTACTCTTCCAGATTTCTGCTTTTGTATTTTGCCGAAGAGGTTGTTTTGCAGCCCTGTTTTTGAGGGGCCAGATGTTAGAGAGGATGCGTGTGACATGATCAAATGAATCATCAAGTCACTTCATTGTCCTCTATGGTCTAGTCAATTTTAAACAGTATGGATGTGATCTTTCTCTGACATTTTGAAAGCTTTTTATTGTTTAGTAAGAAAAGCTCCTAATGAAGTATTTAGGATTTTTTTTTTTTTTTTTTTATGTATAAAATCATGTCATGTGCCATAGAGACTGTTGTAGTTCTTCCTTTCCAGTTCTGATGCCTTTTTTTCTTTTTCTGGCTTGACTGAGCTGGTTAGGATTTTCAGTACTCCGTTGAATAGGAGAGACGAGGGTGGGCTCCTTGTTTTGTTTCTCAACTTACAGGAAGAACTTTCAGCCTTTTACCATGGAGGATGATGTTACCTGTAGGCTCCTGCATGGCCTTTATTATATTGAGGTACACATTCTTTCTATATCTAATTTGTTGAGAAATTTTTCTTTTTATGACTGGATGTTGAATTTTTTCAAATGCTTTTTCTGTTCTATTGAGATGGTAATATGATTACTAAATTTTATTCCATTAATGTCATGTATCCCATTTATTAATTTGTGTTTGTGCAGTGTAAGTGTCGACAGTTGGCTTTCTTGATTGTAATGCAAGGGCATAATACGAAGCCTTTTCTCTCCCCAGTTTTATTAAAAAATACTTGACAAACAGCACTGTGTAAGTTTAAGGCACAGCATGATGGTTTGATTTGCATATATTGTGAAATGATTACCATAATAGGTTTAGCTAACATCCATCTTCTCATTTGGTTATGATAAAAATAAAGAAAAAGAGAGAAAAAAGGAAAAAAGTGTCCTTGGGATGAGGACTTTTGACACTTACCCTAACTTTTCTATACAGACAGTCCCCGCCTTATGATGATTCAACTTAGGAATTTTTGATCTTACCATGGTGCTAAACCAATACACACTCAATAGAAATGATACCTTTTTGAATTTTGATCTTTTCCTAGGCAATATGCACTTTGTCACTTTCTGATGATGCAAGGCTGTGAGCCGCAGCTCCCAGTCAGCCAGTCGTGACTAACCCATAGGCTTCCAACCGTTCTGTTGCTCACTTTTGGAATGTTATTCAATTAGTGACATGAGATATCCAACGCTTTATTATCTAATAGGCTTTGTGTTATGTGATTTTGCCCAGATCTAGGCTACTGTAAGTGTTCTGAGCATATGTATGGTAGGTTAGGCTAAGCTATGATGCTTGGTAGGTTAGGTGTACTAAATGCATTTGTATTTATGCTAGGTTGGTTGATATTTTGCCCCATTGCAAGTGGAGGAAGGTCTGTATGTCATACCACACAGTTAGCTAGAGTCATCATGTTGTACAGTACATCCCCAGCACTGATCTTATAACCAGAAATTTGTCCCTTTTGACCACCTTCCGCCGATTCCCCATCCTCCCCCGTGATGCGAGGCTTTTGATCTTTGAGGCATCCTCTTCAAAGACAGCTAACTACCTTCAACAAGCCTCCTTCCAGCAACCAGACTAGATAAAGCACTGGCTGCCCAACTCCTGAAGTTTCCTTTGTTTTACAGACTTCTGGTTGGCTTAGATAACTGACCATTGGTTTGTTTTTTTTTTTTCCCTTGTTTTTCCCTTCCTGCATTTTATTTTATTTTTTTTTTTAAAGTTTTATTTATTTATTTGACAGAGAGAGATCACAGGTAGGCAGAGAGGCAGGCAGAGAGTGAGAGGAGGAAGCAGGCTCCCCGCTGAGCAGAGAGCCCGATGTGGGACTCGATCCCAGGACCCTGAGATCATGACCTGAGCCGAAGGCAGCGGCTTAACCCACTGAGCCACCCAGGCGCCCACCCTTCCTGCATTTTAATTCCTGCTTTTCTATTTCAAATTCAACAATAAAGAGTGAACCTGCAGTGAGCTAGGCACCCCGCCCTGGGGCCCAATAAAAGCATAACTCCAAGCACATTCTCTTTCTCTGTGTAGTCTCACTGTGTGGGACCCAGGCATGCCATGTGCCTTCCAAGCTATGTGAGTAATAGACCTTATTTTTCCCCCACAAATTTCCCTTATGGTTATTGCTGAAGTGCATCTTACAATCAGTAAGTATCATGTCATTGGTTCTGAAAGGAGAAATGTCTGCATGGGCTTACTGCAGGCCCAGATGAGTACCCCTAGGCATTTCTACTACTCACTACTGATAGGCTGAAACCAGTATTGAACAAGTATTGAACTATCCTTGCATCCCAGGGATAAATCTCACTTAATCATAGTGAATGATCCTTCTAATGTGATGTTGAATTTGGTTTCCTAGTATTTTACAAAGAATGTTTGCTTCTGTATTCATCAGGGATATGGCCTGTAGTTTTGCTTTGTGGGTTTTTTTGTTTGTTTCTTTGTTTTTGTTTTTTTAGAGAGAGAGAGAGAGTGAGAGTGAGCATGAGCAGCAGAGAGAGACAGGGAGAGAGGGAAAGAGAATCTTACCTGACACCGGGCTCAATCTCATGACCCTGAGATCATGATCTGAGCTGAAATCTACAGTATGATGCTTAACCAACTGAGCCACCCAGGTTCCCCATCTTATAATATCCATATCTGGCTTTTGTATCAGGGTAAGGCTAGCTTTGCAAAATGAATTTGGGACTATTCTCTTTTCTTTGATTTTTTTGGGAGTTTGAGAAGGATAGACATTAATTCTCCTTTAAATATTTAATAAAATTCACTGGTGAAGCCATCTAGTTGTGGGCTTTTCTTTGTTGGGAGACTTTTCTTTCTTTTTTTTTTTTTTTAAGATTTTATTTATTTATTTGACACAGAGAGAGAGAGAGAGAGATCACGAATAGACAGAGAGCTAGGAAGAGAGAGAAGGGAAGCAGGCTCCCTGCTGGCAGAGAGTCCGATACGGGGCTTGATCCCAGGACCCTGGAATCATGACCTGAGCCAAAGGCAGAGGCTTAACCCACTGAGCCACCCAGGTGCCCCTGTTGGGAGATTTTTGATCACTAATTCAGTTTCTTTACTGGCAATTAACTGGTCTGTTCAGATTTTCAGTTTCTTCCTGATTCAGTCTTGATAGGTTGCATGTTTCTAAGAATTTACTCATTTCTTCTAGGTTGTCCAGTTTGTTGGTGCATAATTAATTGTTCATAGTCGTCTCCCATGATCCTTTGTATTTCTGTGGTATTAGTTGTAATGTTACCTCTTTCATTCATAACTTTGTTGATTTGGGTCTTTACAAAAAATCTTATAATGGTATGAATTCTCCTCTGAGAATAACTCTGGCCCCCAAGTTTTGTTGCATTATATAGTACTTGTATTTTATCATTTTTCCAAATAATTTGAGGCTATGGTTTATATTTCCAATTTTATTTAAAAAATTGCTTACGTCTATTTTCTACTTTGTAAATTGGTTTCCTTTAGTGAATTAAAATGGTTGGTATGATTATCTTTCTTTTATAGAAATCCATTGTGACAGTAGACTTTGGTTTAGATTGGAAGTCAGCAAATTTCTGTAAAGGGCAGTTAGTATGCTTTACAGGTATATACAGTGTTTGTTTCATCTACTCAACTGTCATTGTAGCTGAAAAGTAGTGATAGATTAAAAAAATAGATTAAAAAAAAAGCTGTGTTCCAATTGGTTATATTCCAATAAAACTTTACTTAGAAAGGCAGGTAGTGGGCTGAATTTTGCCTGTCAGTCATAGTTTGCTGACCCCTGATCTAGACAGCTTTTGATTTCTGCAATTTAGTAACTTAAAAAGATCTTAATGTAAAATTAAACTTTTTTATCCCCCCCCCAATTTATTTATTTATTTGAGAGAGAGAGAGAGAGCACACATCCAGGCAGGGTGGGGGTAAAGAGAGAGAGAATCTCAAGCAGACTCCCTGCAGAGTGCAGAGCCGGACTTGGGACTCGATCCTACAACCCATGAGATCATGACCTGAGCCAAAACCATGAGTTAGACACCCAGCCACCCCTAAGATTATATTTTACCAATGTTTTCTGGTCTCTTGACAAGAAGGTATATTTTATATATATATACATATATATATACACACATATAAGTAGATATATTTATACATATACATATAAAAATATGATTTATATAAATTAATAGAAATATAAATAAATATAAAGGTATGTTATATATATGATAAACTTTTGATCTTATATCTTATTTGTATATAATTTAGGTCATGTTAGCCTTTCTCGGTTTCATGTTTCTCAGTCTTTGACAAATCGGGTCATTTCTATCAATTACAACAATTTTATTTGGCACAAATAAAATTTGTACAAATCCTCTTACAAAAACTTCCAGGACTGTACCAAGATATCTTTCTACAGAAGACTGTGAGCTGGTAACTCGTCCATCCAGCCCACAGTTCTTTTTGATTGGCCTTCACAATGTGATTGATTGATTGATGTCGCTTGAATTAGTCACCTACAGATTGTATATCCCACACTCTATAAAATCTAAGATGCCAAGGTTGATTTTAAGATGTGCCATCACTTTATATAGCACCAAGGAAGAAAAAAGTCCCGGCTGATTAAAATTGTCAGACACCATGGATGTAAAACATATCTCGATTTTACAAACGTAAAATGTGGAAAAAAAAAAAAAGGTGCATCTTAGAATCAGTGAATTAGTGTAAAAATCTGAATTTGTGACTTTCTTTATACATGGACGGTCTAAGATCAGTGGGACTGCATCCGTCATTTTGCAGTCATGAGGCTGGAGTTGAGTACTAGCTGCTCCTTTTGAAGGCTTGAGCTTTGCATCTTCAACAGTCCCTTCTCACCCACTAATTTATGTAAGTTACGTTCAGGTGTGACCCCTGCTCTAAGGTGATAGACCCACTCCTGAGGCACATTCTTCATTCCCCATGGAAACAGAGGGCTCCTGGCAGCCCTGAAGAGGATATCTGAGATCTCATTCTGCTGCCTTTGAATTGCAATGACTTCACTAACATCTGAGCTTCCTTGACTAAATAAAAAGCACTTTAATAAAGTACATCTACATGATGAAGGAGCCTCTCTTTGAGGCACCTTCCGGAACCAAAAGTGTCTTCCCTTCATCTTTCCATAGCTCCAACCTTTCAAACAAAGGATCACAGAAAGCACGGTTCTTGGTGTCTGGATAGTCGCTTTGTCCCTATTTCCTGCTACTAAATGATGAGAAACATTGAGGTCCTTTTTCAGCATAAGGCCTGGAAGATTTCTTTGAGTGATTCAATAAATTTTTGTCCAGTAGGCTTTATTTTTAAGCTAAAGACAAAAAGCTAGAATGTTTTACTGTTCAGTTTAATACAAACACCTCACATGCCATTTACATCTTCATTGTGAACCATCACACAGCTCTCTTTGCAATATTCTATGCTTTTGGCTACAAATCCTGATTTGTCTTTCATAAACATAGCTAACCCTAGTTTATTGTTTGCCACTTGCCTGACGTATCTTTGCTTAATCTTTTATTTTATTTATTTTATTTTTTAATTCTTTTTATTTTAGAACTTTCTGAATACCATTTTAAGTGTGTGCCAGAAACTGACAGAGGGCGGGAAGAAGCAGGACATTTCCCGACTTACATTGTTGATAGCATTTCTTTGGTCTTTCCCCAGCATATGGTGCTTTAGGCTCAGTCCTGGAAGGCAGTGAACGGTTGCTTTCCTTCTTTCCGCTCACTTATTTCTAGAAGATATCTTTTCCTCCTTGTTTCAAAGAGGGAAGCCTGGTTTTGCCATGAGGAGAAGTCTTGCCGGGATCTTTCCAGTCTACCCCTCTTTAGTGGAAATTACAAACAGAATGTGATATTACATTGTCCTTAAATCTGAAGCTTTGGGGTAGTAGGTTTTTATAGTTCTCTGTACCCTCCGTGATGTTTTAGCGTAAATTTGGTGGAGATGGCTCCATTTTAATCAAGAAGTTCTAAGGGTTGTTTTTCATCACGGATCCCTCCCCAACTAGAAAGGGAGTTACCAGCTGTGGGTTAATGTATCTGACTTCAATGTTTTTAATTTTTTTTTTTCCCGTTCAGCTTGAATAATTTGGGGGAAAACAATTTTTTTATTTTTTTGCTTAGTATTTCCCTTTCAAGAGACATCAAGTACGTTATGACCATTACTTGGAAACAATGCATAGTTTGTTTGGGTCTTGTGTGTTTGGTATGTGTGTGTTTTTTCTAAACAGATGTTGAATAAAATCTTCAGGTCATGTGTGAGGCAGAATACTTAGAAGAATGTTTCAGAGCCCAGCCGACTTTAAACAAATTGTTAAATCCATTGTTTATTAAAGTGAAACAATGGAAAAGAGGAAGTGGTGGAAAGCTGCTTGGTTAATATTAAATGAAAGTCATCCCTCTCCCCCACATAAGACATGTCAAACCACAGTGAATTATAAGCTAAATGAAGTTTTGAGAGCGGGTTTAGAAATCATTGAATCAAACCAAAGCAAAACACAGCTCTAACGGCATGAGTTTCGTGTGAAATGTTTTGCCAGGTTGTTTTCTGCAGACTGGCCGTGAGTCTGTAAGAGGTGGATTCTTAGGGTCAACCTTCGGGCTGCTCAACCAGACAGAAGAGAAGCCGTACAAGCCTCAAAAAGGATGCATTTAGGAAGATGGAAGATTTTCCTGCCGAGACAGAAGATTTGGCCCTCCTTTTCACTGACTGCTTGTTTTTTTGATGTTTCATCAAGTGAGATCAATCATCCCCTGGAAGCGGGCTGCAGACTCCCCAGGAAGCTGAGCCAGCAGGCAGAGAACTCAGGGTTGGAAGGATAAGAATGATTCCTGGTTTCCCTACTGTGATGGTTAATTTTATGTGTCAACTTCGTTAGGCCACCCACTTGGGTACCAGACTAAATGTCACTGTGAAGGGTATTTTTTAGAGAAGATTAGCATTTAAATTAACAGACCTTGAATAAAGTAGATTATCCTCCATAACATGGGTGGGCCTTGACTAGTTAGTTGAAGGTCTCAATGGAAAAAAGATTGTGGTCTCCTGAGGAAGAGAGAATTCAGCCTTCCTGATTGCCTTTGGATTATAGTTGCAACACTAGCTTTTCTCTGGGTCTCCAGCCTGCTGTATTGCCCTGCAGAATTCTGACTTGGCTGGACCCCACAATTGGCTTGAGACAATTCTTTAAGATAAATAAATCTATCTATCTATCTTTCTATCATCTATTTCCTATTGGTTCTGTTTCTCTGGAGAATCCTAATTAGTACACTTACCAAAGTGTACAGAAGATACTAAGTCCTTAACTCTGAGACATAAATTGATGAAATATCAAGCACAGGATAAGCAAACAGCACCTCAAAAGAGAATTATGCCAGGAATCCTCTCAAGGCAGTAAGTGGCAATTTAATTCAGTCATCTCTCTCAGGCTGTGTGGTTTGTTCATACCTGAATCTGAGAAGCCCCTAGAGTGACTCCCCATTGTCTACAAAGATAAGTCCAGACTTTTCTGGCTGTGACTTAGTACCTGTTAAAATTTAGCCTCCTGGTTACTATCCTACCCATTACCCTCCAACACAAAACCTTTGCTCTAGGTCCATGGTTTCTCTTGTTCTACCTGCACTTTCTAGAAGAATTTCTTTTTCTGTACCTGGCATAGTCTGTTTCTCATGCGTGGAATGTTCTTCTTTCTTCTTCAATCCTCCCATTCCTTCAAAGCACAGCTCTAATTCCAATCTCTTCTGACCATTTCTGTCTGTCAGCTCCACTTGTATCTCATGTCTGCCTCCCTTTTGTTCTCCAATATTGGATTCAAGTATGTAGTGTTAACTCAGCTCTGGGATCCTGAGAAGAAGTATTTTACTCATTCTGTTCATCCCGTGATGCCACGTAGAGTGCTCAGCACACGAAGGCATCATATAGTACTTGATAATCGATGATGGAGACAATGTCACCGGGGGTTATGTAACTTGACCTTATGCTTTCTAGACCCATAGCTATATTGCTAGATTGCAGCCTGCCACATACTTACTATAAAGAAGAAATGGTCCTGTTCCAATGTGGTTTCAGTGTGAATAATGGCTTTCTAGCAGCTAGTGTCCCTGTCACCCATTAATAAATTGCCACTTATTGCCTTGCGAAGATTCCTGGTATAATGCTGTTTTGAGGTTTTGTTTGCTTATCCTGTACTTTGATATTTCATCAATTTATGTCTCAGAGTTAAGGACTTAGTATGCCCCTCAGTGTCTGATGCATAGTAGGCCCTCCAATCAACCAAGCTGTGGCATGAGGAGTATGGGGACATGTCCCACACTTTGTGGCAGTGTTCTGCCATTTCATATCTTTATGCTTTTATTTCTATAGCTTCTTTTCCTGGAACATTATTCTTTCTCTTCTCTGTCCACATAATGCATCATATCCTTCAAAGCTCAGCTTGAATTTCACTCTTCTGTGAGGCTTTTTTCACTCAGGCTATGTTAGTTGCTTCTTTCTAGAGGTTCGTAGCTCATAACTCTGTTGTTGAACTTGAATTGTGGTTATCTGCTTCTTTGGATTTCTGTGTCCCAGCCCTCTGTAGGACATCAGGTTCTCCAGGGCAGAGCCTGTGTCTTATTTATCTCTGAATTCCCAGTCTTTGGCATATAAAAGATAATAAATTCTTGGTGAACAAATGCAGAATGAATGCTAGTTAAAATAGTTGAATATGTGTGTTTTTAGAGTCTTGGGCATAAAGTGGAATTTCATATGATAGAGTTTCAGGAGGTCTTTCTGATTTTCTATGTACTTTTCCCAGCTGTTCTATGATTCTTTTTTTGTTGATGGAAGATCATATTTTCCTTTAGGAGAGGGTGTGCAATGACCTTCAGTTTGCTCTTGTAAGAAGACAATATATAATTACTCTCGGGAAAGGTCACTAACTCTTTTTCACCGTGAATGGTTATATGATTAATGCCAGAACTCTTCAGAGAGGAGACTGATGAATGACGGTGAGGGAACTGGGGTGTAGCATGCTTGATGATTTGGGTAAGATTCCAAGATGGCCTCATTCAGCCATGCTAGCAACTCCTCTGTGGTACTTCACCATCGCTGGGGGAAGATCTCAGCGCCCCTTGCACATGTCTGCTGACTTTTCTTAGCTATACCAGCTCTGCTACATTGTGCTCACAGAATTTCATACAGAGTTTTTAGGCCTCACTTTATATATAAGCGGGGATTACAATATACAACTCAGAAATGGGATCATGTATAAAAGAAATGATACAACTCTTTGCAAATGGAACAGTTTAGCATGTTATTTTGTATGTTTTTTCCCCCCAATAACCTAGTATAACCTAGTATCATGCCTGGCATATAATAGGTATAGTTTTTATTTAAAAAATTTAAAAAAGATTTTATTTACGTATTTTAAAGAGAGAGAGAATGAGGGGGAGAAGGAGAGAGAATCCGAAGCAGATTCCTCATGGAGTACAGAGCCCGACGCAGGGCTCAATCACCAAACCTTGAGATCATGACCTGAACCGAAACCAAGAGCTGGATGCTTAACCGTCTGAGCCACCCAGGCACCTGGCATAGTTTTTAAATGTCACGTATGTCACATATGCAGTACACAGCTTGTGGCCTTGGTTGGGATTCTTGCAGGCCTGCTTCAGGGTTGAACGGGGACTAGCATTTGAAAGCAGAATACCTGAGCCACCTTTTTTTCTCTTCTCCCAATAAGTATAGATTTTCCACTTCTGATGACCAACCCAACCCAGTGACCTCCTTTTTTCCTTTTGCACATTATATATATATACCTTATTTTCTAGAACCCTCTATTGTTACCTGTTGGTTGCAGGAAACTTGGCAATTCTTTTCTCAAGGCCTCTGCCTGATGACAGAGTAGCCCAGGGTGGACTGTGGTTGGGAAGGGCTACTGGGAGCACATCCAGTGTATATTTCCATCAGTCTTTAGGGACTGGCTATCATGCGATCTCTTACCACATTGGAGATTTCCCTGACCTGGGGTTGAGCCTGCTTCTGGAGTTCCTTTCCCATTCAGAGGCTGCTCCACTACTCCTGAGCCCATATCATTCATTTTTTAAATACACATCTGATTTTTGAGAAGTTGTCCCTTATTCTCTGAGCTACAGGAAGAGGGCAGAGTTGAGTATAAGGATAAAGGGCTAGTGTTCAAGGATAACAGTGGATTGGAGATGAGGTCAGCTTCATCCTTCGCATGAGTCCTTGGACACCACAGAAAAGCTTCCACAGTGAAATCAGCCATTGGGTGGTGGGTGTGTGACATTCTACCCCACCTCCCTGCCGGCCACTCAGAGCTAGTATCTTCTGAATATGTCTTGGGCAATGATAGCTAACAGACCCATAGTCTGTCGCTGGATCACGCTGAGAAAATTTCTTCATGTAGGAGGAGAGCCTACAAAACAGAAAATGGATTTGTGGCACATATCAGAATGTGTTGGAGTTTTGGTACTTTTTCTCTGTAATGGGATGGTGTGTGAATGTGGTTGGTACCCTTGATGGATGGTTACCTGTCAACTTTGCAAGGCCACGGAATGGCTCAATATCTGGTCAAACATGATTCTGGGTGCTTCTGTGAGAGTATTTACACTAACATTTAAATAAAAGAGCTTGCCCTCCCTAATGTGGGTGGGTCTCATCCAATCAGTTGAGGGCCTACACAGAACAAAAGGGCTGATCGGCCTCTTGAGTAAGAGAGAAGCCTGACTGCTTGCAAACTGAGAGAGCAGTTTTTTCCTGCCTTTGCACTCTAGCTGAAACATCAGCTCTCATGGATGGTGAGCCTCCTGGCCTTTGACCGGAAATTCATCGTCAGCTTTTCTGGTTCTCAGGCTTTCTAACTGAGATTAGAACTTAACCATTAACTCTCCCGGATCTCCAGCTTGCCAACTCACTCTGCAGATTCTGGGACTTAAGCAGCTTCCAAAACCATGTGAGCCGGTTCCTCACAACAAATCTCTCTCTCTATGTGTGTCCTGTTTCTTCTGTTTCTCTGCAGAGCCCCAACATATACACCTGGTCTCCGCATAGCCCAGAGCTCTGCCTGAGCTCTGCGAATTGGCCAGCATGACTGATAAAAGACATAAAGGTCACAGAGAGGTTATTGAACCAGCGCTTGTGGCCCTCTCTGGTGCCCGGTTACTAATTCCTGTCTTGTGTTTCCAGTTTGGCAAGATCAGAATTTCTGGTACTCAAGCATGGTCTGACTTTGGGCCGGATCCTACTCTGTCTGTGTCGCCCAGAAGGGGATTTTCCTAGACAACCAGGGAATTGGGGGTCTCTCTGACGAAAGAGGTGGAGAGAGCCTTTGCCTAAAAGATTTGCAATGTGGCATGTAAGGATAAAACCAATAGAATAGCAGTATCTGAAGTGAACCATTACAACAGGAGTAACAGGAGCCTAACCAGATTTTCTGAAGTGCAGTTTTCACCCAGGTACACTTCTTGGTGTATGTTCTTAAAAGACAATAAAATGTTTTTTTTTGTTTTTGTTTTTTTTTGTTTGTTTGTTAGTCTGTTTTTAGACTTTAAGACTTGATATTTTAAGTGTGAAAGTTTCACAAACTTTTGCCCACTGTGAGTGGAATGAGAGTAAGTGGGGAAATAGTATCGTGTTGCCATTTTACTGACTCATGAGGTACATGTTGAGACCAAGACGATGGGAGAATGAGGGTCAGTGGGAGAGTTCCTAATTCTGTTCTACTTTTAATTTGGTGGATGAACTTGGGAAAGTTGTTTAATTGCTCTTGGCCTCCTATGCCCACTTGCCTCTCAAGAAGTGGTCCTCTTAGCAGCTCCTCAGTATACAATACAGTGTTGTTGACGCTCGTCACCATGCCGCCCATTAGATGCCCTGAATATATTCATCTTCTAACGGCTTTATTGTAGTTGTCCTTTCATGGCATACATGTCTATCTAACCATCATGTTTATACCTTAAACTTAAACTTACATGATGTTATATGTCATTATATCTTAATAAGTCTTGGGGGAAAAGAAGAAAAATGAAAATGAAAAGGAACCAAAGTGCCAAAAAAAAAAAAAAAGTAGTCCTCAACCCAGCAACCTCCACATTACCTGAAAGGTAGTTAGAAATTTAGAATCTCGTGCCCTATCCTAGACCTACTGAAACAAGTTTACATTTTAATAAGGCTGCCAAATAATCTGTTTACACTTTAAAGTTTGGCAAGCACTGGTGTGGAGGAGAGAACATAACATGTTGGGCTTACCTAGAAAGTACTGTTTGCTTGGTCTGGACGCTTGTATGTGACTTTGTTCATGTCACGGAAAATCTGAGCCTCGACCTCCCTATCTGAAAACTGGGTATAAAAATATTTGCCAGGCGCCTGGGTGCCTCAGTGGGTTAGGCCTCTGCCTTCGGCTTGGGTCGTGATCTCAGGGTCCTGGGATTGAGCCCTGCATCGGGCTCTCTGCTCAGCGGGGCATTTGCTTCCCCCTCTCTCTCTCTGCCTGCCTCACTGCCTACTTATGATCTCTGTCAAATAAATAAATAAAATATTAAAAAAAAATTTGCCTACCGACCTAATACAGTTTTCACAAGGATGAAGCTAATTTAAAATGTCCTAGACGCGTATTGAGTGACTTCTCTGTGCCTGGATCTCTGCGAACCACCACTGCAGGGTAAGGAAATGAATGAGACACAGTTCTGGTGTCCAGGAACTCAGCCTCTAGCACAATGGGAAAATATGTATGAAAGCACTTTGTAAATGCAAAGGGCCACCTAAATGTTAGCTATTATTAGTATTAATGGAGGTAATAATACTTGCCCTACTTATACTGCATGGTTATTATTAAGCTCAAGTGAGATAAAGCATGTCAGAGCTATTTGAAAAGCTGAAAAGTACTGACGTAAGAACTTATTATTAGTATTATTATTGGCATCACAGAGGGAATGATAATGAAGGCTAGTAGGGGAAAACCTAGATTTAATTACGTTAACTTGGGCCACAGAAGGCCTTGGAGTTGAAATACCAAACCTGGGACTCTTAGTTGAACATGCCAGGAGATTCTGGCTTGCTTTTGGCTCCATAAGGGAGCGAAAAATAAGAGTCTGTTAATACTTCTGCTATTTCAGACTATCTGATCCTGGAAGCAAGGATTTCTTTGCAGTTTATTGGCGACTCACTGAAATGCATCGACCTGTGAGGTGGAATGTTCTATCTGATAGGCATCCTGACAATAGCACTGCCCTGCCAATTAGGACGTGGTCAGGTGGAAAAAAATAGAGGAGGCTCATGGTCTGTAAGGTCCTCTATCTGGGCACACACGCAGGGGCAATCTTCTGCTCTGTGTGTGACTGTCCTTGGAGCCCAGGCCATCTGGCTCCAGCCCTGGGTGCTCAGTGTCAGGCAAAGGCACGTGGAAATCACCCGGCCTTCTGCAGATGGAGACAATGGCCTACAGAGACGGCCTGCCGTGTGGACCTCACCCTGGAGCATGCTTGGTGTTGATGGAGAAGGAACTTGAAAGATCAATTCACACAGCTTCGGGTCCAGCATCCTCTCCCTACATCTTAAAGCCCTGGAGTATGCTTTGTCCTTGTTCTTGGGACTTTGAGTAATACACACTCCAGCAGGGAGACAGGTCTCCTTGGCAGTTCTGTTAGGGATGTGTTTCAGTTCTCTGCCCTCTGTCTTCTCTTCTTGATAGTGGCGATGCACTCCCTGCTTTTCTTCCTTACTGGCTGTCGATGTTCTCTCTTATTGCTGCCGGTGACATGACCCACAGAGATTTTAAAGAGGCAGAGGAAGGACAGGATTAACATTTCCCTGCCCTGGGGTCCTCATTGATGTCATGTATTCTTTGGTTAGGTTCCTACAAGGGTCATGTCTGCAGCTACCTTCTCTGTCATTTCATGAGGCCCTGGGGCTCTTAGGGTGGGGGGCAGCCCCACTGCTGAAATCCAGTGCTGTCACTTGGGAGCCCTGTGATCTTGACCAAGTGACATCATCACTCCAAGCCTCTGGAAATTGAGAAGCCATTGTGAATGCCGTGCAGAGGGGGAAAATGAAATGATCTGGGTAAAGTCACTCATCTGCTGTGGTTAGTGCTAACTCCTTCTTTGCTGCCCTCAGGTGGGGTTTGGGGCTGGGTAAGGAGCTATACCTGATTAACCACAGCCATCCACTCCCCCCCTCCCTCCCACCTACACACTACACTCATCCAAATAGACTCTCAAAACAGAAATGGCCTGAGCTCCCAGATTTCCAGATCTTTCAGTTGCCGATGGGGTCACATATTCTGATTATTGGTTCTTTTCCAGGGACTCTGGGTTGGCTTTTTTACCAAGCCTTCCCTATCACTTCGTTTGGTCTTTTGTGACTGCCTTTCAGCCCTGATGTCTCTTATCCTTTCCCTGCCAAGCTCACTCCCACTTTGTTTGGAAGGGTAGGGATGATTCATTAAGGAGAAGAATACTGTTTGCTTACCTATGTGTGGAGTAATGTGTGCTGAACTGAGAATCACTGGATGCCACCTGGCTTGGGATGCTTCCTTGGGCCTTGGCTCTTTATTCGTGGTGTGTTTGCAATCATAGTCTTTCTCATCCTGAAGATCACAGCAGGAAGTGAGCTCTTCCTCCTTTGACCTTGCCCACCTAGACTCGATGCATCTAGGCCAGGCCTGCCTTGTACAGCTGGGCGCCCCCCCCCAATTCCACTGCCGTCCCCCTGCCCCGTAAAGCACTTTGCATCTAGCAGAAATGCAATAGAGTTGTTTGGTTCCTGCTTCTTAAATCTGACACTCCTCCTTAATTAAAAGATATTTCCCCATAGCAGCAGGTATGAGAATTCTTCTGGACTCCCTTTCTGGGAGGATGTTTTCTTAACCTACTTGGGATAGAAGTTGAGGCTCCAGGGTCTGGAGGAGCTGTGGGTGCTGAGGTTTCTCAAGGAGAAAGACATTTATATAATAGAGGGAGAAGAGACTCTGTTGGAGAATGAGGTATTCAGGAGTGAGGTGGTGAGGAAGGGGGAGAGAGAGAGAATTTAGCAGACAGGATGGGCATGATTGGCAGAATTTTGTGTTCTTTGATATTGGGACCTTTGCCCAGATCCCATATAACTGGAAGAGGAGGCTGGTTCTGCCTGTGAGTGGATGCGATGGCAGACCTCAAGACCAGATAGCTCTGTGGTCTCTAGACCTTAGAAAAGGAGGTCCGATGCCCTGTGTGTAGCGTGTAAGAATTCCAAGTAATCGAAGTCTAGAATATAAGGGGCAGATGGCCCCCAGTTGACCTCTGAATTATACTCATGTAAAGCCTGGAACAAAGTCATACATTTAGAATGATATCCTGCCAGGGTTCCTTAGAAAGGGATATGGCGGGAGCCTGGGTGGCTCAGTGGGTTAAGCCATTGTCTTCGGCTCAGGTCATGATTTCAGGGTCCTGGGATCGAGCCCCGCATCGGGCTCTCTGCTCAGCAGGGAGCCTGCTTCCCTCTCTCTCTCTCTCTGCCTGCCTCTCTGCCTACTTGTGATCTCTCTCTGTCAAATAAATAAATAAAATATTAAAAAAAAGGGGGGGGTATGGCAGAATTTCAAGGAGAAAGTGTTGATACCAGAAGGCTGCTTTGAGTCACAGACCTCTGCCATTCTCCTTCCTGCCCTCTGTTTCAGTATATATGGCGGCAGCTACCACTGGCTGTCAGGCAGGTGGCAGATCTTTGTCTTGCTTGTGTCACAGGTAATGTTCCTTACTCTGAACTCCACCACCCCTTCTTCCATGGAGAGCTGGGGACCGGGGCTGGCAACAGATTGTGCAAACTGGAAAAGAAGTCGCTAGAGCCTAGAGGTGCTGCTCGATTTTCTTACTTGCATGATCAGAAAGAGAAATGGGGGGGCACTTGGGTGGCTCAGTTGGTTGGGCAACTGCCTCCAGCTCAGATCATGATCCTGTAGTCTTCTGATGGAGTCCTGCATCTGGGGGTGTTCCCTGCTCAGCGGGGAGTCTGCTTCTCCTTCTGACCCTCCCCCTCTCATGCTCTCATTCTCTCTCTCTCAAATAAATAAATAAGATCTTAAAAAAAAAATAAAGAGGGAAAAAAAGAAAGAAGAGAAATATGGTCAAACCCGTGTGTATATTTTAAGAATGAAGGGATGAGGGCAGCCGAATGGCTCAAACGATTAAGCCTCTGCCTTCCGCTCAGGTCATGATCTCAGGGTCCTGGGATGGAGTCCTGCATGGGGCTCTCTGCTCAGCAGGGAGCCTGCTTCCTCCTCTCCTTTTGCCTGCCTCTCTGCCTACTTGTGATCTCTCTCTGGCGTCAAATAAATAAGATCTTAAAAGGAAAAAAAAAATAATGAAGAGATGAAATTTTCTGAGTCTTCCAAACGATCCTTTTCAGGAGCATTTCAGAGTCTTTCCCATGTTTTTCCGGGGCCACAGGGAGACAAGACTCTAAGAGATGGATCAATTTTTTTTCCCCCAATATGTCTTATCCACAGCTGTTCACATATTTGGTTTCTGCTAATGTTCTTTCTTCAGGACTTAGCCAGACGAGGAGTTTTGTGAACCATAATGTGGTGTAAATTAAAATGAACCAAAGTTTTACATTAAAATATGACCTTTGAAATACATCTTGGGTTGACAGAGAAATCAAAACTGCAGTAATAGACCGTTGAAGAAAGCACTAACAGGGAGAATACATCTGTCACACGCACTCCAGTGTTGTTCTCAAAGGACACTGAATTCTTAAAAGAAGAATTAAACTGAGAAGTGAGGAAGTTATAGAAAAATACACACCTGAGAAGAGCACGGAGAAAAAAATGGGAATTTGCTATTATTAAATGAGAATACCTGAAGGTAATTTAATGGATTAATAAATCTAATAATATCTCTTTAAATATACCAAGATAGGACAGATTCTGGCTAATTTAAGTTACAAAGGTAGGAGAGATACAGATATGTGATATGAGAAATAAGAATGGGATTTATATCCTAAAGAAAAAGGCAAGTGAAACCATCAAAGAAATATTATAGACTGCTTTGTTAGTCATTCAGAAAATACTACATAAATGAATGATTTCCTTATACCTATATGTACATCACCAAGTTGATTCAAGAAAAAATACAAAACCAGAACAGAACTTTGGCCATAAAATATTTTAAAAAAATTTAAAGAACTATTACTAAAAACGGGTCCTCGTACGTATAGTTCTACTACATTCTTTTTTCAAATGTTTAAGGAAACATAACAATTATAAAATAAAAATGGACAGATTTAGGGACGCATGGGTGGCTCGGTCAAGTAAGTGGCTGCCTTCGGCTCAGGTTGTGATCCCAGGGTCCTGGGATTGAGGCCCACATCAGGCTCCCCGCTCAATGGGAAGCCTGCTTCTCCTTCTCCTGCTCCCCCTACTGTGTTCCCTCTCTCTCTGTCAAATGAATAAATAAAATCTTAAAAAGAAATGGATAGATTTGATCTTATAAAACCCAAAAGTTTATTAGGGTACACGCTAAGAATGAAGTTCCAAGTAAACTATTAATTGAAGACGAAATACGTGCAAATGTGCAAAAAAGGAATTACTAGTCTTTGTATGCCAAGGGCTCTCAAAAATGAATAAGAAAAAACCATGTCACAAAATAGGTAGAATTTATGAGCAAACAGGAGAAAAGGAGAGACAATGTGTTGATGATAAGCCGAATGATACATACCCCTACTTGGGGTCAGGGAAAAACACAACAATAATGAAATATGGTGTTTCAGCCATCAGATGGGCAAACCAAAAGACTTAACCTAAACTATTAAAACGTCCTTTGCTGACAGGGAAGGGACTAGTACTCTCACGAATAGCTGCTGGGATTATAGAAAATTACATCCTCTCTAGAGAGTAGTTGGCCGTGTTTTTTAAAAATGCAGTGTGGAGGCACCTGAGTGGCTCAGTTGGTTAAGCGTCTTCCTTCGGCTCAGGTCGTGATTTCAGGGTCCTGGGATTGAGTCCTACACTCGGCTCTCTGCTCAGCAGGGAGCCTGCTTCTCCCTCTGCCTGCTGCTCTATCTGCTTGTGCTCCTCTCTCTCCCTGTCAAAAATAAAATCTTCAAAAAAAATACAAAATATGCTTACCTATTGATCCAGAAGCCTATTCTAGGAATCTATTTCTTATAAATAGTTACTAGTTTTTAAAGACAAGTGAGTAAGGATATTTATTTCACCACTGTCTTAAAATTACCAAACATTCTGGAAACCACCTGAATGTTCAGTAGAGGGGGGATGATTGTACAAATTACAAACATAGTTATACCCAATTAATTTCTCAGGCTCAAATCCCTGGAATCGTTCTTTGTGTCGGTTTTTATGTATGTACCATATCCAATCCACCAACAAATTTTTGTCTGCTCTCCCTTAAGAGTGATTACAAATCCGAATGCACTTCTCATTCCATGAACATTCCATGGCATTCCGTGGCTACCCCTTGGTCCCAAACCCTACCGTCTCTGCCCTCAGACTCAACAGTCTACCCTCTGCCACACGCTGTCTATTAGATACATAGACTCCAGAGCGAGGAGTTGAAGATATAAAGGAGTATAAAGATATAAAGGATATAAAGATATAAAAGGAGTTGAAGATATAAAATAGTGCCCTTCTGCTCGGAGCCTTCTAGTGTCTGCTCTCCATGGCACTTATGGTAATGACCTGAGTCTGACCGTGGCTTACAAGGTGTTACTTGATCCTGTACTCCCCCATTGCTCACCCTGATTTCCTCCCCTTTCCCTTTTGCTCACGTCTCTGCCAACAATGGCTTCTTGCTGTTCCTCGAACATCTAATAAGGACTGTTGGATTTGATGTTCTGTCTGCTTGGAACCCTTACCCGGAGTTACTGGCATAACTTTCTGCTTTACCTCCTTTGTGTCTTTGTTTGACTTTACCCTTCTCAGACCATCCTGTTGAAAACAGTAACACTCCTATGATCTTATCCGCACAAGATAAGATTCTGAGGAAACGCAAGTCCCAAACCTAAAAAACCATTGAGGTATGGTTTGAATCCTTGCTCAGTTCTGTTGAACAGCTCCTCAGGGTGGGTGGCGGTAGTGCTCCCTACATCAGTTTAAGTGCTTAAATGCCAAACACTCTATACAGATTGTCTTCTTCATTTTCTTTGTATTCGTATTACTTATTCACAGAGGATAAGTGAGGTTATACAACTAGCTCATGATTTCCTGAGGATTAAGTGGGGTTGGAGGCAGGATTTGAACCTTCATCCGTGAGGCTGAACACCACCATGCTGTACCACCTCACAAGGCACTAGGCATTTCTTTGCTTCTCGCTCTTGAACTGTCTCACAGGCAGAGCAGCTGCCTTTAATCTCATGTTTCACTCTCAAAATTGCCCCAGACTTCTTCCCAAAACCTAGCCCACACTGACTTGTTGATTCCCCCTTCTGCCTTCCTTTTGTCCCGCGTCTCTTCCTCCTTGGCCATGTCCAGTGTAAAGCTGTTTGGAATCCTGGTTTCCTGAGCTCTGTAACACAAGCCCCTTTGTCCTCATTTGCACACACACACACACACACACACACACACACACACACACACACAGCCCAAGAGGTCGCCCAGGCATGCCACATCCCCCTACAAACAAGGAAGGATGGTGACATGATCCTTGTCCCACTTATTTTCCAGCTGTTGGGAGATGACTCTGTAATGATGTATCGGGCACACATTGGCTTGATAGCAATCCAAGGGACACAGTTTCACCTCCTTCTCAGTTTCTATAGGACATATTACCAATGCCCTTCATTTCATCCCTGTATTTGACCACATGAGGCAACTGGCAGCTGTGTTGCCTCGATCAAGTTACTTCACCACTTTGTGTCTCTGTTTCCTCCTCTGTAAAATGGGAGAAATAATCTCCCCATTTCAAGTGCACTGTAGGGTTCAAATAACAAAAGCTACTCAGTGCTACCAGACACACAGCTGAAACTTACTAGACGTGAGGGGTTGTGAGTCAGAGTCTGGGGGCCGAATAGAGGTCTTGTCTCACTCTTGCAGTGTTGTGTCATTGTGTTAGCCCCGAGGAAATCTCTGGAAAAGCAGCCTCACTTTCACAGCAAAGAAAAGGATTTGATCAAGATTACGCAGTATATGCAAAACAAAACAAGCAAACAAAACAAGCAAACGAACAAAATGCATGTAAACGTGCTTCTCACTCTCTTGTGCGGGACTTCCGGGTCAGACATTTCTAAACGTAGCCTCCCTTTGAGCGTCAGATGCGTATGTGTAGTGATGGGTAAAGCAATGGACCAGACAGGGCAGTTGAGTCCTGGCGCCACCTGTCTCTAACCAGCTTAACCAGCTGTGTGATCCTTCTCCAGGCCCTTCTTTCCTTTGGGTTTTTTTTTTTCCTGATAAGAAATACCCCCGAACTGACGAGTCCCACAGCAGCGGAAGCCTTCTTTGCTTCACGGAGTGGCTGGGTCAAAACAGATTCTCTATACTAAGATGCTTTGTCTCTCGTATCATATAATAAAATATGAGAGATTATGAGAATAGTTTCAAAGTCTTTCAATTGAAAAAAAAAAAGTT
This sequence comes from Mustela nigripes, assembly GCF_022355385.1. NCBI lineage: Eukaryota > Metazoa > Chordata > Mammalia > Carnivora > Mustelidae > Mustela > Mustela nigripes. Next base: position 109,256,001 of record NC_081557.1, read on the forward strand.
GTAAGTGTTTGTTCCGGAGTTGGGCTGCCTGGCACAGTAGGTGTGAATAACCTCCACTCCTCCTCCTGGGGAGATGCCGCTCCAGGGTCACTGTGCCAGCACTGGGGTTAGGAAGGGCCTGCTCAACAACCGGATCTTGACCCACAGCTGATCTCCGTAGGTCGTTAGATTGTTCCCTCTGCCTCTGATAGAACTGTGACTCGGCTCTGGGGCCAGGGAGCTGAGTCTGTTGGCCATGGTTTGATCTTTCTCTCTCTCTCATCTAGCCATATCTGTCTGCACGCTTGTCTATCATCTCATCTTTTTTTTAACCATGCCAGAGTTTCTTGATCCAAATTCCTCTTTTTGCTCTAAAATCTAAGTTTACTCATTGCCATAAATTGGAATGCTCTAGAATGGCTGCTGGCCACACAAATACGGACACACATCTCTCTATTGTACCTATTTTTTTCTGTTTGCCTGTCCATCCTCCATCCATCTGCCTCTCCATCTCTCATTCCAGACTTTTGTTCAATCCATCCATCCATCCACTCCTACCTGCTAGAGTTTATCCTTTTTTTCTTTACCTTTTGCCTCTCTTTGGGTCCAACCTGGAATCAGAGCTCTGGCTTCCATCCAGGCAAACTTCATTCAACCTGTTCTCAGCCAACTGATGGTCTAAATTTGGAACCTCACAAAGTTTTGAGAATGTCTTTCAACCTGTGGGTGATTATCTGAACTTGAGCCAAACCTTCATGCTTGAAGGCTCTGCTATTGTTAATCATGGCTCCCGTTCACTGCTGGTCAATCACCTGGTTATTTTCCTTTTGCCTGGGAACTGACCTTGTACAAATTCCCTGGATTGCTTAAAGCCAGCTGCCTGGCAGAGGCTGGCTGATGATGGGTGAGACGAAGAAGGTTGATAGCATTCAGCTCAGCCTTCCCTGGACCAGGGCCCAAATCTCCAGGCTTTGTATAAAATCAAATGCAATTCACCTGAAGAGCAGCTTTCCCTAACAATTGCTTATGGTACAGACTGAGCCTCAAAAGCCTTATGAGAACCCTGGACTAGAAGGCATGGGTGTAGATGGCCGGGGCAGCAGTGGGGGAGGGTAGCTGATTATGGTGTGCAGCCCACCTCCCCCGTCACTGGGCTAGCTTTGATTGGACAGTTTGAGTTTCGTATATCCCAAATTAGTCCTCTCTACAATGAATTCTAGTTGAGGACTTGAGAAGGAGCTTTTATTTCATCCTTGGCTTAAAAAAAAAAAAAAAAAAAAAAAGGGCAATATGTTCTTTTAAAAGAGAAAACAAAAAAACAGGTTTTACAAGGGCTGGATTTTCGGTTCTGGCGTTTCCCACACTATCTATGAAAAGCCTTGGCAAGGGCTATTTAGGGTGAAAAAGATAAAAATAATATCTTACAGTCATGTTAAGCTTTATACTTTAAACGTCTTTTCAAAAGTCGTTGATTGCATACCTCATCTCTGCTAGGTCAGGGGCTAGGGGAATAAAGAAAGAAAGCAAGGTCCCTACTCTCAAGGAGCTTGTGGCCTCGTAGAAGGAGAGCAACACTGATGTAAGCAGATGAAAGAAACCCTGTTGGTGCTACCGTACCTTGCCTCTCTGCAGGGGAGAGAGGAGGGAGGAGACGGGTCTGCTGTGTCGAGCATAGATAGGGCCATTTGAAGAGTAAGACAAAAATATTGTAAAATATTGCAGGTTGAGGGGACTTTAGATTTTCTTTAGTCTTACCACTCATTTTAAAGATGAAAGAAATTCCTCCAGCTGTGAGGTGAGAGGACTTGCCTGAGGCCACGCTGCTAAGTTCCTGGTGTGGTGCGGGGTGGGGTGAGGAGCTCTCCTCTCAGTTCCCAGGCAGTACTGGTTCTTCTCCCCGCCAATATCCTGCGAACTCCGGAAGAGACTAGCATATGATGGCAGGCATTGAACTGTACTGGTGGGGACCCACTTCCTCTTCTGTCCTGTTTGCAGAGCCAAAGATTCAAGGCCAATGTCAGCCTCCAGACTCCACTCTCTGCCGGGACTCTTCTCTCTCCCTGGGCCACTAGAGCTTTGGTGGTCAGGGACTCTCCAGGAATCAGATATTCTCACGCACTTCAAGGTGTGTTAACAATTTCATCTTGGAACCTCTCAGAGTACAGCATTCAGTAGAAGGTCTCAGGAAGAGTAGCTAATAGTAGATATTCAGGAATTTACTACTGATATATGTAGGCCGGAGGGGGGTTCACCTGGGTCCTCTTAGTCACACCTCACCGAACACCATTTTAGCTTGAGGGGCAGTGAAATTGTTGGTGGGTCGAATGGGGAACCCTGTCTGTTGTCAGAACCCTTCCTTAGCTCAGCCCAGTACACTGGGAAGACATCACTGTTGCTCACAGGGGGAGCTAGGATGGGGAGTTACTGGTAGTTTACAGGAGAAGACCTAAGATGTGAAATGAATGTCAAGGTCGCAGCTGGTACTGGATCTCAGTGCTCACACTGCCTGATGGAATGATGCTTCCTTCTTCCCAGCCCCTGGCTCAGTGTGGACACCCTTGGGTGCCGGGGAGAACGGTGCCCAAGAACCAGATTTGGAGGCACAGGCTCTCTGTGTGACCGTGGGGATCCCTCATTCTGTGAGCTTGCTGTTGTCTCACTGTACTCCCCTGAACTGGTCTTGAAATGATAATATTTTATCTTGCCCAGTATTCAACAAACACTTTATGTTGTGGGCCTGTGTTTTGTTGCTTAAGTACTGGCTGTTTTTTGGCTCTATGTGCAGAATACTAGTTCCTGGGACAGCGGTGTATGTGTGTGGTTTAATCTCTATTTGTGAACACACTAGAACAATAAAGTTCCACAGCTGGATGGGCATCTGAGTCTGGCAGTATCTGGGTTCTGAAGGTCTGGATCACAGACTATGTAGACTGCAAGTTTTTCAAGTTGTTTAAAGTCATAAAATATTTATGTTAAAAAAAATCCCAGAATTGTGGCTAAGAATTTGTGTACATCTGTATCTCTGTCTCTATCCATCACTCTGTCTACACTACTACTGAGTGTAGAAAATGCTAGAAAGGAGCCAAGGATGGGGAGTAGCTATTAGCAAGGGGTAAAGGAGGAAGATACACGTTATGATTTTCTAGGATAGCATGATGGACTTTTTATCTTTTTCTAAATAAAACATTTATTGTATCTAACACAAATATGAACGAACATATGCACATATTTAAATATACATATACACTAAATATATTATGTATATATTTCTAATGTAGTGTATGTATACATGATGTAATGTAATGTATACATATACATTATTTAAAATATTTAAAATATCAGCTAATAAAGCAGAATTTATATGCATTTTATGGAAGAGATCCCTGGTGTCTAATGACCAGGTGCTTCAGGGAAGAAGTCCAGCCTCCTGCACGAGAGTCTGGTTGCCTGCTAAGGCTTCAAGCCAAGTGTTTGGCTTACCAGCCCTGTCAACCTGGGACTATCACTTCCTGTGGGCCTCAGTTTCCTGCTCTTAAAATCAGGGGAAATGCTGTTATCTCAGATGATTGTGAGAATGAGACAGAATATTAAATTGCTTGGTACATGGCCAGCATTCAATAAATCTTAGTGCCCTGGTAATCTTATAAACCTGTCTGTTTATAAAGCACTTTCACGTTATTATGAACTGAATGTTTCTGTCCCCCCAGAATTCATGTGTGGAAGCTCTAAGTCCTCATGTAATGGGATCTGGAGGCGTGGCCTGGGGATATAATTAGGTTTCTATGAGGTCATGAGAGTTGGGCCTCCACGATGAGATTAGTGTCCTTACAAGAATAGATACCAGGGCGCCTGGTTGGCTCAGTGGGTTGGGGCATCTGCCTTTGACTTGGTCATGATCCCGGAGTCCTGGGATCAGGCCCGGCATCAGGCTCTTTGCTCAGTGGGGAGTCTGCTTCCCCTCCCCACTCTGCCGGCCTCTCTGCCTACTTGTGATTTCTGTCTGTCAAATAAATAAAATCTTAAAAAAAAAAAAAAAAAAAAAAAGGATACCAAAGCGCTCTCTCTGTCCCGTGAGTATTCAGCAAGAAGGCGGCCACCTGCAAGGCAAGGAAAGAGTTCTCACCAGGAACTGAAGCAGTTAGTGTTTCGATCTTGGACTTCACAGCTCCTCTGGAGCTGTGAGAAATAAATGTCTCTTGTTTAAGCCACCCAGTCTGTGGTATTTTGTTATAGCAACCCGGGCTGATGAACACACACGATGGTATTTCATTTGTATAATCATCAATTCTGGGAGGGGGTAGGGTTGGCTCGATACCTACTTTATAGATGGGGAACTAGAAAACTCAGGGAAGTCATGAAGCTCAATGTTCACAAGAAAGAATCTGATTCAGGATTTGAGTGCACGTCTCTACTGTCTAATGTGGTATTCTTCAGTGATGCCATGCTGCCTGTCTCTATGATGACGGGGCTGTAATGTCAGAACCAGAACCAGGGAGGAGGGCATGGGCTTTAATTTTATTTTGTTATTTCTGGTTCGATCCCTCATTTGGATGGCAGCAGTGCTTCTCAGCCTGGGGTGATTTTATCCCTCAGGGAATATATGGCAATGTCTACAGCATGTTTCTTTGTCTCCTTTTCAATTGGACTGAAAGGTGCTACTAGCATCTAGAAGTTAGAGATCAGGAATGTTGACCCTCCCTGTGCCCTGGGCAGCCCTCACAGCGGAGAAGCCCCGGATTCCAGTACTATACTGGCATGTGTCCTTCACTTAAAGATGACCGTACTTGGACTGTTTTCCTTCTGCCATGGACTTTGCTGAGTTTGGGCACAAAATGTCTTGCTGTAAAGTACAGTATAAAGCTACAAGAGGAAAAGACAACCGGTTCTCAGAAATAAAAGTCCACAAACATGTTTAAACAATGTTATGGCATGGACAAAATCATATTAAAATAGTAGAAAATACCTAAGATAAATGATTTCTCAATCCCATTATCTATTTAAATCATCCTCATACATTCCAAGAATTTGAGACATTCAAATCCTAAGCTTATTAGTAAAGATTTACAAGAGTCTAGAAGATGACTCTGTGATCCTGGGGAAATGACAAAACGTGTTCTAGAACAGTCCTCCCAAGTCTCTTATTTTTTAAAATTTTCTAAGCATCTTATTTATTTTTCAGAGAAAGAGAGAGAGAGAGCAAGCACAAACAGGGGGAGCAGCAGGCAGAGGGAGAAGCAGGCTCCTGCTGAGCAAGGAGCCAGATGCAGGACTCGATCCCAGGACCCTAGGATCATGACCTGAGCTGAAGGTAGCCGCCTAACCAAATGAGCCACCCAGGCATCCCCCAAGTCCGTTATTAAAGAACTGAAACTTGGATTAATTGTATCCCTGGCTAAGTGCAACGGCTATCATCTTGGTTAACAGAAAAGATAATAGTGGCAGGGAAAATGAATTCACGAAGGGATTTAATTGTTCCATTTTCTGAGGTCAGTATAAATTCCCATCCCCCCACCCCACCTGACCCCCATAGCAATGAGCAAAATTTGGTATATGATAGAAATGATACGAGGGCCTTGTGGCACTGGGTTTGCCTGGGCTGATCTAGCCTGGCTTTGTCAATGCAAGAAAATAAAATTTGGAGAAACACAGAGGGAGGAGGGAGAAATGTTTCAAAATGTTTTCTAGGGGTTCCAAATCAATTGCCTGGAAAAATCAATATACCAGGTGCTTTAGTTAATAGGGTTTTATTGCAAAACACCCTACATACATGCAAGATTGAGCAGTGGGCTTGACAAGGGTGCACTGGGTATACACTTCAGCACATACTTTACTAGAGTAAAGTAAAATATTTGGCTAGTGTTAACTGTGAGGAACGCGGAGACTGCATCCTCTGCCCAGCATCTTGGGAGGCATTAGACCGGGGGATGTTTGACGATCTTCATGATTTCTCCCCCAAAGCACACTCAGATTGTGGCAAAGGAATTCTGCCTTTTGAGGAGGGGGGTCCAGGGAAGTCATGGAAAGTTTTGAGTGGTGGGTTTGGCAAATCTCTTGTTTGTAATAATTTTTTTCTTTTAGAAAAATTTGAAATCTGCAGTGGGTGGGGGAAAGAACCATGACAGTGTTTTAAAAACTGTAATGAACACTGTGTACTTTTTAACCTAGATTTGCCAACTGCTATCACTACCTCCGTGTCACTTTCTCTATATAAACCCACTGCCTTTGTGCCAAACCATTCAAACCATCCATAACTAGGCTACACACATCATCTCACCTTACTCCTTAATACTTCAGCCTGTGTCTCCCAGGAGAAAGACAACTCGCGTGCACAATCCCATTATAAACAAACCTACGGAAATTAACATAAAGTTAGTATTATTGCTCTATTGTCGATACTCAAAAGTTCCTAATTGTCCCAATGGTGCCCTCTCTAACTTTTTGCTATTTATTGCATGATATGTCCCTTTAGTTTCTTCTATTTTAGAACAACCTTCAAGTGTTTCTCTTTTCTGGATAACAGTGGATAACACTGAAGCTTTTGAAGGGTGAAAGATAGGTTATACTATTTCCTCATGACCTGAATCTTCAGGGCAAACAATTCTGGCAAGAACATCACACACATGATGGTGTGAGTACTCATTGTATCCATAAGGAGGCGTAAGATGTCAGCGGTCTCACTACTGAGGCTGTGAAGCTTGACTATTTGGGGAAGGTGGTGACCACCATATTTCTCCATTTAAAAGCAAGTTTATTCTCCACCCCACCTTCCCAATGAATCAGTCACCTGTGGGGTGATACCTTGGGATTTTTTTTTTTTTAACACACATTGATGATCTTTGCTTGAATCAATTATTACACTGGAAAGCTTTCTAATTTTATTGGTCTTTTTACAGATAATAGTCAGCATTCTTGTTCAAAAAGAGTTTTCACTTTTGTTCCTATTCTTTTCCTTCCCCTTCTTTTTCTTTGTTTTTCAGAACTGATGCATTTTTTGAATGATAGTAATTTACTAGTATTGTTGCTCTTTTCCCTGTCATCCCAGATTTGGACAATGAGAGCAACTCAAGACATCTCTGTTCCTTTGACCTGCCTTTGTTAGGCTTTGTACACTTGCTTTCTTTCTTGCTAATACTCCTTAGGATCATTTTTTCTTTCCCTGTCCAGGCCTGAAATCAGTGTTTCTCAAAGAATTCTGGTTCCTGTTAGTTGGAAAGGGGCGGTATTTAGAGATACACACACATTTCATACTTACATAGCTGATTCACATAGAATGACACACAATTTTTCCACAGCTTCTCTCATTCCATATTTGAATTTTCCTCTCCTTGTAGTCAAAACCTTGGCTACCTACAACATTGATTTATTTACATATTTACTCTATATGACATCACAAACAAAATAGTTTAAAAATTACAATGCAGGGCACCTGGATGGCTCAGTTGGAAGAGCCTGCAACTAGATCTCGGGGTTGTGGGTTTGAGCTCCACATTGGGTGTAGAGATTACTAAAAAAATTAAACTTTAAGAAGAATCAAACTACAATGCTAATACCACTAAGAAAAGCAAGTCTAATGGGAAATTTCACCCTTTCTTTTCAATCCTTCTTAGACTATATCCCCTTATGTTTAAATTACTTGAAATGTTTATTTTTCTGTCTACACATTTTATTTTGGATTTGACATATAGTTACGGTCATATGTTACTATCTGTATTTTAGAGTTTGCTTTTATTTATTTATTTATTTGACAGACAGAGATCACAAGTAGGCAGAGAGGCAGGAAGAGAGAGAGGAGGAGGCAGGCTCCCTGCTGAGCAGAGAGCCGGATGCGGGGCTTGATCCCAGTACCCTGGGATCATGACCTGTGCCGAAGGCAGAGGCTTTAACCCACTGAGCCACCCAGGCACCCCTAGAGTTTGCTTTTTACATCATTTGTGAACTTTATCTTTTGGCAATGTAAACCTTAATTATGGTTCCAAAGTCAAAGCTATTTAAAAAGACAGATTCCAAGAAATCTCATTCTGTATTCTCTCTACCCCAGTACAACTACCTTCTACAGGTAAGCATTTTCATTAGTTTCTGGTTTCTCATACCAATTTTTCCATTCACAATAAGTAAATGAACATGTATATAATAAATATATTCCTATTTTCTCATATTTCTTTTATAGAAGACAGCATACCTTATAACCTCATAAACAGCTAACGTAATATGTAGCATGCAAAATGCAAGTTACCTTCCTTTTTTTCCTGATGGTACTCTTACTTTCCCAGAGCTCCTCACTGCCCCCAGTTTGCCATTTGTTTTTCCTCGAAGAGGCAGGCTCTGTTTGGAGAGCATCTCCAAGCCACATGATCTGACCCCTCTGGTGCTCTGTGATGGTTAGAGTGCTTTCAGTATGGTCTAAATATTTGGAAGCCTCTGGTGCCTGCAGTGGTCCCACATTCGGAAGCCAAGACTGATCCTTAATTTTGACATGGCTTTCTGTTATCTTGCAAATTCCAGACTGATCGGTTAGGGATGCTCAATGAGAGGAAGGTTTGTTAACATAATATTCGATTTTAATCCGGTGCCCGAATTAAATATTATATTTGGGCGTGTTTGTGAGAGCGGCCCTCGAGTCGGTGGAATCAGAAGGTAGATGGCTCTCCTGGGTGTGGATGGAGCCTCCTCTCCACTGAGGAGATGAATCGAACAAAAGGGAAAGGAAAGAGGCACTCACCCCTTTTGCTTCCTACCTGCCTGGCTGAGCTGGGATTTCAGTGTTCTGCCCTTGGACTGGCATTTGTACCTTTGGCTTCCCTGGTCCTCAGGCCTTTGGACTCTTTTCAGCTGAGCTGTGGCAGGAGTGGCTTCCTCAAGGCATGGTTTACTAATGCCTTGGAGAGAAGTACAGGGTCAAGATGACCGCAAAAGGAAGGGGCTGCTTTGTTAGGTTGGAAAATGCCGCATGAAAACATGGCCCTCTCCCCAAGGAGCTCTTAGAGAGGAAATCATAAACATAAGTCTTTGAAGCAGACTCTCCTGGAAAACCATTTATTGCTATAGCTTCATGGGCTTGGCTTTTGGAATCCTGTCTCCAGCACAGCTCTAGTTCCAATTTGTTCTGCCGGACCAAGCACTTGGATCACACCCCCATCACTGTCTTGGCCACTCAGATCACATGTAGAGACCAAAACAAGTTACTAGCACATGCCTTTCTTGGTGTACTTTGTAGAGAATCCATGTCCTTTTGAAACACATCTGGATGTCGGCCAGAGTCACCACATGCCCATCTCAAAATTGTTATTTTGTTCAACAAGGAACCAATTTAACTCTGGGCCCCAGGCTGAATGAAAGCCAGAGGCTTTTTCCCATAGCATGAGTGTTGACCTGAAGACTGAAGATCTCTTGAGGCATCACTTTTATCATCTTCTTCCTCCAAAAAACCAAAAAACAAAAGCAGAATTACTTGATGATTATGAAAGGTATGACATAGGGAAGGAGTTTATCTTTTCCCAGGCTCCCTTGTACAGAGGCTAGAGATGGTGGCAAGAATTACACTTCCCATTGTAAATGGAGGTTATGGGTCTTCTGTAGACCATGTCCCTATCTTTTCCCAAATCTCTTTGACTTTCTGAGTGCCCTGGAAAGTGGGAATGTGATTTAGGAACATAGTGGGAGAAAGAAGGAGAGGAACTCAAATTTGTTGAGTTGCCCTCTATGTTCTACAATATACTTTCTTGGTAAAAACCTAACAATAACCCTAGCAATAATTATTCTCTGTGTTCTGTAGAAGAGGCAACTGAGTCTCTCTCATACTGGATGGCTTGCTCAACGGTAGTGAGGGGTGGAGCCAGAGTTTGAACCTTGGTTTGCCAGTGCTTTCCAGTAAACCACACTACCTCTCCACACTGGTGTTACAATAAAAGATCCTTATAGAAGTGATAACGTTGGGAAAGACAATGCTCAACACTGGGAACAGGAGCAATGAGAGATACTCCTTTCCTGTCCATTTTGTCTTTCCCTTATCACAGGATTAGAGGTGGAGTGTGGGTGGTGGAAGGGGGTACGTCTGCAGCCAGAAGTAAAAGGGAAACAAATGAAGGACAGTTGAAGGATATATTTGAGACTCTGGGGAGAAAGTCAAAGGGAGTGAATCATCCTCTCTCTTCTTTATCTTTTATTAAGACTTAAACCCAGGGTACCTATAGCTCCAAAGACATTTTTGACAGTTGATAGCTAAGAATAGTAGTTCTCAAACTTCTTGGTCTCAAGGTCCTCTTACTTCATAAAAATTATGAAGGAACCCTCTGTGGGTTTATTTATGCAGGTTACATCATGGATATTTACTAAGGCAGAAATTAAAGTAGAAAAAAGTTTGCACTATTTACTAGTTAATTTAATAGTAACAATAATACACCTAATACATGTTAACTTAAGTAACATAGTAATAAAAAAAAAAGACTATTTAAAAAAACAATGGGGCTTCTTTCAGAGTGGTTTTTTTTTTTTTTTCTTTTTGCAAATCTCTGTCATGTATAGCTTAGAAGATAGTGGCATTCTCATATTTTCTCTTGTATTCAGTCTGTTGCCACACACTTGAAGTACATAAAGTAAATAAAGTATATAAAGTACACTTCGTGGGAGCTTCATACAGATAATGTAGTTGGGAAAATAAAGGAATATTTTAATAGCTGTTTCAGATAACTGTTACTATTCTTTGATACTTCACCATAGCTTAACAAGTGGTGGTTTCTTAAAGGTTAGTGCAATGTGGAATGTGAAACCTTATCAATGAACTTTTTGTGCTTAGTGAAATTGAAATCTATGGTCTACCTTGCACTCTCAATATATCTTTATTCAGGCATGATTTTGTAATTTTCCTACATTGACTATTTGGAAGACATGAGCTCATTGAGTCATACAAATCTTACAAATGTTGATTGGTTTCATTTTAAAAAATCACATTCATTAATCACTAACCTCATCAGTAAAGTCTCTAAGTATTGGAAAGCTATCAAGCTGATAGTAGCAGATGCAAGTTTTCCAATATTCTTAGTTTTTCTTGAAAGCTCAAATTTTACCATTGGCAACAAATGCTGATGACTGTTTCTTTTCAAATGACAGGCTCACTTTGTTCATGTTCAAGAAAATGTCTGCCAAACACGCAAATCTAAATAAGCCTAGTATTGTGGCTAGTCATTCTTTCTGTGAAACAAGCAGGTAGTTCAGCTCAAGCACAAACAATCACACAAGTGGTTTTTCTTGAGACAACCATTTTGGTTTGTGCCAGAAGTGCTTTACACATACCTGATTTTGTCACACTGAATACTAACCAAAACAACAACAACAACAAACATGTGTTGATTGATGGTTTCAGCTTAGGTCATGATCTCAGGGTCCTGGGACTGAGCCCCTTGTTGGGCTCTGCATTCAGTGGGAACTCTGTTTGAGGATTCTCTCCCTCTGCCCCTCCTCCAGCTCTCTCTCTCCCCCTGTAAACTAAATGGATAAATCTTCAAAAAACAAACAAACAAACAAACAAACCAGGCACTTGGAAGTTAAAATTCAGTAACATTAATACTTTTTTTCATGCTTTATCAAGGACATCCTAAGGAGAAACTGCCATTTTTGTGTGTGGGGTTGAAGAATGAGACTACTAGCAGAGTTCAATGCTAGAGTCAGTGCCGCTTCCTTGGTTTATGTTAGTCATTAGCAGCTCTCTTCACTATTGCTATTGTGCCATGACTGAAAATGTCAACATAGTTGGTTCAGGATAAAACATGAGACATTTAAAAATTATTCAACACTTTGAGTATTTCAGTACCCCTTGTGTTTGCTGCCAAGCACTCATATAAAACATCTTTGATCATTAGTGGATGCTAATATCAGAAGAATTCAAGCAAAACAAATCTAGCCACACCTATAGGTTCGTCAATAACAAAACAAAAATGCAATTTTGCAAATGAGATACTATCTCAATTTTCATGTTTACAGCTAAGCAGTTTGTCAAGTTGCCGCACATTTGCAAAGTGGTAGTGTCGTGGTTTATTTAACCAACTTTTTATCCAGCAGGCACTAGGCAAGTGTCAAATGTAGGAGCTTTATTAAGGTCTTAGTTATTATGTTTCCTTCTCCAGCCAGGGCTTTAGACGCTGAATCTCAAAATGACATCACAATTTAACTAACACCAAAATGCTACTCCACCATGTTCTGCTGCTTAAGACACAACAGTTTAGGTGAATTACTATCATCTCTCAAACTGAGGAAAAGATAGCTGTTGTTATATTTTTATTTTTTATTTACAGTTTTCCTCAGTTTCTTTGGAGTAGTTTCTTTTCTTCCTTGAGTCAAAGAAGTTTCTGACTTGAAGTATTATCTTTTTTTTAGCATTTTTGAGTAGACTTATGCACAGCTGTGGGTTAATAAGTAGTTCTCCAATCTCCCTTTTTAAGCCAACAATCGATCCTAAAATGTGAGGAAAACACATTTCAGAAAAATTTTTATTTTAGAATACATTTTATTAAATTCCAAAATAATATTTTGATAAAACTCAGAAAGTTAAAACAATTTTTTAAAAAGTTAATACAGAGGAAGGCAAAAACGATATTCTTTTTGTTATTGTGCTTCCATATAGGTGTGAAGAAAAGTTGGGGATTTTAAGATAATGACTTATTGGATGGGAAGGAGGTAACATGGATTTTAGATGGCGTACCTGAAGGCAGCTAGGAATCTCTCAGTAGAAGTCTTGAGAACCAACTGAACTAATCTCATTATGTTTATATCTTAAAACTACAACTTTAAAAAATTCTGAAAACCCAAAGAATACACAAACACAGATTGATGAGCCATCAGAGCAGTGACATCAGGATACACCATGTGGCTGGAGGAGCTACCTCTATGTGTTCGGACAGAATAAAAGTGAAAAGGGTGAAGAACCCCTTAGTGAATCAAAGAAAAGAGCGTTGACCTTACAGACCCCCAGAAAGAACAGGGGTAGCTGCTTGTATGAGAACAGCTACATAAGAGGAACTCATCGAGGATCAGAGAAAAGAAAGAAAAGGTTAATTATTTAGGACAATTTTTGTGATTTTAAAGGGATGTGGACTTCTACATGGTTGGCCCGAGATGGCAAGCAGAGAAGAACTTGGATACAGTGGTCCTATCAGGAACAAAAGATAATTCGCTAGAGTATAGTTTGTTGCGTGATTCTCAGCTGAGTTTTGTAGAAGATTGGCGGCCTGGTTATGAATTTCGTGGTGTCAGAAACTTCTGACAGTCATCAGTTAGCGTGAGAACCTATGTTAAAGTTGAAAAGGGGAGAAAGAAATAGGGAAAAACCTGTATTTGAAAAAGAATGGTCTTCCCACGCCAGGACCTTTAAATCTCTAGTTCTGACTTGTCTTTTTGAAATAATATTTTTTAAAAATTGACTATTTATTTGCTTACCAGTGCTCTCTCATTATAGTTTCTGGTTCTCATCCCCACATATCAATTTTATTATTTAGGGTTTGGAATAGGATTGGCAAGTGGCACAGAAACCATGTGACCTGAAGTTCAGTAAAGGGTATCTTAGTCCATTTGGGCTGCTGTAAGAAAATACCATAAATTGGTGACTTACAAACATTTCTCATGGTTCTGGACACTGGGAAGTCCAGGATCATGGGGCCAGCATATTCGGTGTTTGGTGAAGAAGTCCGGTTTATTAAACAACCATCATTTTGCTATGTCCTCATATGGTAGAAGAGGCAAGCTAGCTCTCTGGGGTTTCCTTTATAAGGGCACTAATTCCATTCCTGAGGCTGCACCCTCATAACCTAACCCCCTTCTCAAAGGCCCCACCTCCTAATACTATCACTCTGGGCGGGGGTAGGATTTCAACATATGAATTTGGTTGGGGACATAAAACATTTCATCCTGGGCCCCCCAAATCCATATCTTTTCACACACAAAATGCATTCATTCTATCCCAATAGCCCCTAAAGTCTTAACTCGATCTGGCATCAACTTGAAAGCTGAAGTTCACAGTCTCACCTACATATCATCTAAATCAGATATGGATGAGATGACTCATCCTGAGGCAAATTACTGTCCAACTATGAACATATGAAATCCAACATGTTTCTGTGCTTCCAAAATATAATAAAGGGACAGATGTATGATAGGCATTCTCATTCCAAAAAGGAGGAAATGCAAAGAAGGGAGGCATAACAGGTTCTGAGCAAGTCCAAAAAACTTAAGACCTGGTGAGCTGGAGTCTGCTGTCACAGCTCCATTGGGCTTTGCCTTAGTGGGGACTCTCCGCCTGGATGGTGCCTTCCAGCCTCTGGGATTTCCATCCTTTGCAATCTCCGTGGAGTGAGTCATGCCTCCTGTTTTCGGTCAACTTAGTGCAGCGGAGATGACTCCTTAAGGATGCTGCTTTGGTTTATCAAAGGGGTGCTACCATCGTTTATCACGTGTGCTCCCAGAGGGGGTGACACTTCAGTCCTTGCTGAACTGGGGCAGCCTGGAGCAAGGCACCAGAATGCAGGGAGCAGAGCCTTGAAATTGTTCTGTCCCATGGGCTCTTGCTCTCTGGGCTGGTGCTGAGAGGAGCAGCTCCGGAAGAGCTCTAAAATCCTTTCAGGGTCATTCTTCTAGTATCTTGAATACTAGGTCCTGGTTTCTGTTTCGATGTCCCCACTGTCTTGACGAATACCTTCTAGCTTCTCCTGAAGAGATCGGTCTGTACTCCTTTATTAAATTTGGCCACATCCTTTGTGCTCTCTCCCAGATAAACTTGCTCATTTTTTGCAAGACAGATAAGTTGAGAATTTTTCCAATTTTTAATTCTGCTTCTCTTTTGGTTAACAGTTACATCTTTAAGTCATTTTTCTATGCCTGTTTTTTACTGTGAGTGTTCATGAGAAACCAAGCCGCTTCTTCAATACTTTGCTTGGAAAATTCCTCAGCCAAATACTCGATTTCATCGCTCAAAAGTTGTACTTTCCACAGAACACGAGGACATGAACACAATTCAGCCAAGATCTTTGCCATTTTATAGTAAGGATCGCCTTTCCTCTAGTTTCCAATAACACATTCCTCATTTCCATCCAAGACCTCTCAGAATAGCTTTTAACATCCATACTTCTACCAACATTCTGTTCATGACTACTGAGGTATTCCTTAAGAAGATTGAGGCTCTCCCTACAGTTCTCCAGATTTGCCTTCCACAGTCTGTTCATGGCAATGCAGGCTTTTTCTAATGTGCACCTCCGGACTCTTCCAGACTATGCCCATTAGCAAGCTCTGAAACTCTTCCAAATTTTTAGACTATTATCACAGTGGCACCCTCATTTCTCAGCACCAGATTTTTGTCTTAGTCCTCTCAAGATGCTATTACAAAATGTTATAGCTTACACTGGTTAGCTTATAAATAGCCAACACTGATTTCTCACAGTCATGGAGGCTATAGTTCAAGATTGGAATGCCTGCATGGCTGGGTTCTGGTGAAGACCCCCTTTTGGGCTTTAGATTGTCTTCTCTTTGTGTCTTTATGTGGTTGAAGGGGCAAGCCAGCTCTTCAGGGTATTAATTCCAATCATGAAAGTTCTGCCCTCTGACTTAATCATATCCCATTCTAGGGCCTGCCTCCTAATACCATCGTGTTGAGGATTATATTTCAATATGTACATTTTGGGGGGCATGTAGCAGTCAGACCATGGCAAGGTGTGAAGCTGAGTCTTCAGCGCCAGTGATACTGCCCAGAAAGGAATGGTATTGTTTATAAAGAGCAGGTGCCTTTTTGATTCATTCTTACCCCATCAAATTCTAACTGACCTATGCACAGTTTTCACTGTTTTTTCTTTTTTCTTTTGACACCCTTTCACTCCGTCAGAGGATTCAAAAATTTTTTTTAATTTAATTATGTGACAGAGAGAGTGAGCAAACAAGCAAGCAAGCAAGCACAAGCAGGGGGAGCAGCAGGGGAGAGGGAGAAGCAGGCTCCTCGATAAGCAGGGACTCCAACTTGGGGCTCGATCCCAGGATCCCAGGATCATGACCTGAGCTGAAGGCAAACGTGTAACCAACTGAGACACCCAGGTACCCCTCCATTGGAAGATTTAAGATGAATTAAAAACAAAACAAAAATATGAACAAACAACAATAAAACTCTATAGCCGGCACATTTCATTAGAAATTTCTGCCATGGGACACCTGGGTGGCTCATTGAAGCCTCTGCCCTCAGCTCAGGTCATGATCTCAGAGTTCTGAGATCAAGCCCCGCATCTGGCTCTCTGCTCAGTGGGGAGCCGGCTTCTCTCTCTCTCTCTATGCTTGCCTCTCTGCTTACTAGTGATCTCTGTCAAATAAATAAAAAAATCTTTAAAAAAAAAAAAAAAGGAAAAAAAAGAAAAAAAAGAAATGTTGCCATGATGGAAATGTTCAGTATCTGTGATGTCCAATATGGTAGCCACTAGCCACAGTGTCTATTGATGCCATGAAATGGCTAGCACAACTGATTAATTGAATATTTTAATTTAATTTGACTTAAATAGCCACATGTCCTGAATGCCTAACATATCTGATAGCATATTTTTAGAAACCTTTAGCCTCAACCAGTCTTCCCAGTTTTATTTCTCATCTCTGTACTTCTAAGCTTCTTGGCTTTTGTGATATTGTGATTTACCATGGGGTTGAGGAACGTGATGGTATTACTTCTTCCCCACATCATTTTCACTTTTCCACCCCTTACCTGATGCAGTGGTCACATGACCAGGGATGCAACCTCAAGGGCTGGTAGCAGGGATGATTCTTAAGGGTGTGATGGGGCAGGATGGACGTTTACCTCATCTGACAAAATTGGGATTAGCAATGAATGCAGCTATATATCCTGGAAGTAAAGATATCCCATCAGTTCTATACCTGTGTAACCTTACCCTATGTGAACAGGAGTGGACTGAGGGAGAAGGACTTGCTAGACTAGTATTTCTGCCTGCAATCTAGACCAGCACAGTGCCCTAACCTAATGGTCTTTCTCAAGGTAGAAACATTTGGGTGTAAGTGGAGAGGAGGAAACACAGTAGCTGGATAAATGGCTTATGGAATAGGGAAATCCAGTATTATATCAACACCTTGAAAGAGGCTCAGAACAAGAGATGATATTGTCTTAGTCTGGGTTTATCAGGTGCCTGAAGGGGAGAAACCATATGTTGCTAATATTACTTCTGTTTTTAGAACCTGATAAAACTGAATGGAAGCCTACAAATCTGAGTGATCTTGCCTTGGGAGACATTTTTAGAGGGTATGATGATGGAATGAATAATTATTAATGACTGAATGGGGCTTTCATAATGTGGCATATTTCCTTTTTTAGGAGATTTTCCTTTAAGACTGTTCAAAGACCAGGGGGTAGACTGTGATTTTGTGTTTACAGTGTTAAAAAAAGAAACAGCAGTCCCCAAATAGAGTCCCTTGTGCTAAGCCCCATGACCTCAAACCGACTTAATACATAACCTGATTGCAGTTTCAACTTCCAGGATTGTAATCTTTTCTTTCTTTCTCTTTCTGTCTTTAGAGATTTATTTATTTATTTGAGAGAGAGAGAGAGAGAGAGAGTGCAAATAGGGGAAGGGGAAGAGGGGGAGGGACAGAATCTCAAGCAGTCTTCCTGCTGAGTGCTGAGCCCAAAGCAGGGCTTGATCTCATGACCCTGACATCATGACCTGAACCGAAATCAAGAGGCAGATGTTTCACCTGACTGAGCCACCCAGCTGCCCCTCCTGGGATTGTAATCTTAAACCAGTCAGTCTGGAATTTCCTGGTCAGCAGTGGTGAGGTAATCCACCTGACAGATCCCTTCTATCCACCATAGAAAGAGGAGGTAATCTGCTCTTTGTCTCCGCCTTCTTCTGCCTATGAAAGTCTCCCGTTTTCTACAGCTCTTTGGAGGTCCTTTCTGTGTGCTAGATGTAATGCTGTCTGATTCATGAATTGTTGAATAAAGTCTATTAGATCTTCAAATTTACCCAGTTGAATTTTTTAAAAACAATAATAAGAAATACATATTTAGGCTTTATTCCTGTTTTTGACACAGAGCTCTTAAAAACTAAGGCATTTCCTAGTGATAAAGGTGTCTTGTTATGTTACTGAAGTGACTTTAGGACTGCACCTAAAAATGGGGCTCATTGTCAGTAGAGCCAGCCATATTATGAAGAGATTGGGTAGAACTTTCAGTCCCAACATCTACCCCTAACCTCTTGGGAGGGAGGGATAGGAGATTAAGTTCAATCCCCAATGCCAATGATTTAATCAGTCATGGCTTTGTAATGAAGTTTCCTTAAAAACCCCAAAGGCCTGGGTTTGGGAAGTTTCTGGTTGGTAAACATATGGAGATTTAGGGAGAATTGTGCCCTCAGAGAGGGCATAGAAGCTCTGTGCCCTTTCTCCACACCTTGCCCTATGCATCACATCCATCTGGATTTTCTTGAGTCATATCTTTTTATAATTAGTCAGTAATCTGGTAGGTAAATATTTTTCTGAGTTCTGTAGACCACTCTAGCAAATTAATTGACCCAAGGAGGAAGTGGTGGGGACCTCCAATCTGTAGCTGGTAGATCAGAAACACAGTAGTGGAAGGGGTGGTCTTGAGGGACTGAGATCCTAGTCTATGAGATCTGATGCTCTCTCCAGATAGATAGTCACAGAATTGTTTTGAGTTGTAGGACACCCAGCTCATGTGGCAGAATTGCTTGACGGTATGGAAACCCATCCCCCCAAACAAACATTGTAATTGGGTGTTAGAATCTTAGAAATAACTTATATTTCCTCTAGCATTTATTCAGCTTGTGTCCTCCATCTGAAATGCCTTTCTGAACTTTCTTGTTTGGTAAAATCTTATTTGTTGCTTAGATTACAATTTTAATGCCATATATTTTGCTAAATTTCTCCAGCCTTTTGAGACATAATTAGTTGTTCCTTACTCTGTCCTCACAGAGTATTTTGTTCATGCTCCCAATATAACACCTGCTAAGTTGTCTTTTTTTTGCAGTTGAAATGTGTTTGTTTCTCTCCCACATAGTCCACTACAGATGTCAGTGGCTACTTGCGACTACTTACATTTTTTTAATATTTCAAGTTTTTATTTAAATTTTAGTTAGTTAACATATAGTGTCATGTTGGTTTCAGCAGTAGAATGTAGTGATTCATCACTTACATATAACACCCGTGATCATCACAACAGTTTTCCTCATAATGCCCATCACCCATTTAGCTCAATCCAACCCTCCCACTTCCCCTCTAGCAACCCCGTTTGTTCTCTGTAGTTAAGAGTCTCTTATGGGGGGAAAAAGAGTCTCTTATGGTTTGCCTCCCTCTCTCTCTCTTTTTTTTTCCTTTCCTCTATGGTCATCACTTTTGTTTCTTAAGTTCCACATATGAGTGAAATCATACAGTATTTGTCTTTCGTTGAGTGACTTATTTCCCTCAGCATAATATTCTCTAGCTCCATCTATATCAGTGCAAATGGAAAGATTTCATTCTTTTTGATAGCTGAATAATATTCCATTATGTATATGTACCTCCCCTTCTCCTCTTCCTCGTCCCTTCTCTTCTTCTTCTCCTTCACCTCCTCTTCCCTTTTCTTCTTCTTCTTAAGATTTTACTGGGGCACCTGGGTGGCTCAGTCATTAAGTGTCTGCCTTCAGCTCAGATCATGGTCCCAGGGTCCTGGGATCGAGCCCTGCATTGGGCTTTCTGCTCGCCGGGAAGCCTGTTTCTCCCTCTCCCACTCCCCCTGCTTATGTTCCCTCTCTCACTGTGTTTCTCTCTGTCAAATAAACAAAATCTTTAGAATTAGAATTTCATCATTGCAGAGAGATGAGTAGTCCTGAAATAGCTTAGAATTTGAAGAATAATAATGCACTTAAAAACTTACCACCAAATTAATAGAGTACAAGTTAAATATCAAATGAATGGTATGGACATTAAGTATTAGTATAGTACCTATAGTATGAGTGATAATAGAGATACTCATCTTTGTATCACTGGGTTTCACTGTTTAAAAGGGAAGAAACAGGGCGCCTGGGTGGCTCAGTGGGTTAAGCCGCTGCCTTCGGCTCAGGTCACGATCTCAGGGTCCTGGGATAGAGTCCCATATCGGGCTCTCTGCTCAGCAGGGAGCCTGCTTCCCTCTCTCTCTCTCTGCCTGCCTCTCTCTTCATCTACTTGTGATCTCTCTCTGTCAAATTAAAAAAAAAAAAAAAAAGGGAAGAAACAGGCACCTGGGTGGCTCAGAGTGTTAAGCCTCTGTCTTCTGCTCAGGTCATGATCTCAGGGTCCTGGGATCAAGCCCCTCTTTGGGCTCTCTGCTCAGCAGGGAGCCTGCTTCCCCCCCCCCCTCTCCCCGCTTCTCTGTCAAATAAAAAAAGTCTTAAAAAAAAAAAAAAGGGAAAAAACACTCATCCTATCACGGCTCATATCATGGTGATAAGGCTCATGCGTACATTCAAAGCCAGTATGTGAAAGGTGGAACCAAAAACCGGTTGGTAGGTTGGTAGGTTAGGTTGATAAACCAGGGTGTTGGGAAGAGACTGTTCACCAGAGCCTCTTGGGATGGTAATGACTAGGGCCATGACTAAGGAGTTAGATACTGGATGAATTAGCAATTCAGAGCCAAAAATTAGAGATTTGTCAGGTAAAATGTGGGCACTAAGGATTTTCTTGGACTAGTTTCTGCACATCTGTTAAATGTTTAGGAAATTAGAAGTAATTAATTAATTTATTTGAGAGAGAGAGAGAGAGAATGCGAGTGAGTGGTGGGGGAGGGGAGGAGCAGAGGGAGAGGGACAAGCAGACGGCACTGAGTGCAGATATGGACACATGAGGCTCAACCCCACACCCCCGAGACCAGATCTGAGCTGAAATCAAGAGTCAGACGCTCAACTGACTGAGCCACCCAGGCCCCCCAATGATTAGGAATCTTAGAATGGCATTAAATGGCAGATGGCAGGAAATGCTCACTAACTGTGAACTAAAACTAAACAAAATGCAAATGTAAGTTACATGTATTTACATATAAAATGGGTAAGTCATAAACCATATATACACTAGGGTGAAATATATGGATCTGGAGGTGAACTTTCTGTCAACAGGAAGTTCTCATTATTGATGGTGGAAGTAACACATAGGCAACCAGATAAAACAATAAAGCTATATTAATATGAACAAAAGATGGAGTCCACTGATGAGTGTCTAATTCTGCTCCTTTTTAATGGGCACATCCTTCCAAATCTGAATCCACCATTTGTACAATGCTGGGAGGGTGCAGAGATATTTGTTGGGTAGGGGAATGGGTGACCTCTTAACGAACAAACTTCACTTCTGGTTTTTGTAATCTGAGTCTCACTTCATTACAGCTCGGAAAGATGCTTCCAGCTACTAATTCTAGGCCAATTTCACCCCCCAATCCTGGGAGAACTTTCTTTTCCTCAGTAGAAAATCGTTCAACCTATGTTTAATGGAGAATCTTTTGGGCACCTTGCCAACTGTTGGGGGCTTTGAGAGGTAACCTGTAGGTCCTTGTCCTCAAATAGCTTAGAATTTGATTAAGAACAACATGCTTAAAATATGGCCGCCAGTCTAATAGAGTGTACATTAAATACCAGATGAACGGTATAGAGATTAAGTACTGGGCCCATTCTGAGGAGCAAGGGAGATTTTCCAGCTGGTGTGATCCAGCTGTTGTGATTAATCAGCATGAGGATGCCCAGGGGGATGGTAGCTGGGTCTGTTTTCTGAGACCTTACTGCTGATTTAGCCATTTCAGGAATAAGGAAACTGACTCCAGTAAAAAAGTCGCAGTCTGACTGTTGCTTTTCTAGAAAACTGTTGGCAAGTGGACTCTCTATTGTAATTCAATGACCAGCAGCTTGACACAACTGTCAAGATTGTCTTTATTATTATTATTATTATTATTATTTTTTAGCTTCTCCTGGATATGAATTAGATCCTTTGGGAAGCTGCAAAAATTCTCCTAAGGTCACAAAAGTGCCATTCTACTGCCTAGTTTTTGCATTATTACAAAAGGTCCCTTTATTAATTGCGTACTTGGGAAAAACACAGATTCCTATCATTTATTTGTAATTTTTGGTGATGTGAGGCAAGATCTCAATTTGAATTGCTGTTTTGTCAGTTGCCAGCTGTATGACCTTAGCAAAGTCAATCTCTCTGGTCCTTTCTCATTTTTCTCCCCACAGGTTTCTGTTTTTAATCGTGACTATGTCAGTGTTACGTGACATCACACATGCTTTATCCGGTAGTTACTGGATATAAACACACATGTTTATCTAGTAGTACCTTTCAGCTTAATAAGGTCCAGGTTCTCTTGTTTATCTATGTTTCTTCTTTTTTTAAATAAGGGGATTTTCTGTTTCTAGCTTCTCTTTGGATATAGATTTCATTACACTATGTCCAATATAATTACCTCTGGAAAGGAGATAATTGGACCTCTATCAGGAGCCCTACAAATAGGATCTGCACTTTTAAATACTCAGAGGGAAATACCCCGCTTAAGTTTAATGTCTACCATGAATGTGGTATGGCATAGAGACACAGGTTTCGTGAAACTGAAAGATTATCCAAACGAGGGTGGGGAGACTCCTCATTTCTTTCTTCTCCACACTCTTCCTTTTTAGTTACATCAATCTTAGTTTCTCACCAGTGTTATTTCTCGTCTTTCTGAAGATTTTTTTTTAAAGACTACTTGTTTTAAAGCAGATTTAGGGTTACAGCAAAATTGAAAGGAGGGTCACCCCCACATCTGCATAGCCTCTCCCACTATCAACATCCCCCAACAAAGGGGCCCATTTTTGGAACTGATAAACCCACACTGATAAAACCTTATCACACAAAGTCCATAGTTTATATGATTAGGGTTTACTGTTGATGTTGGACGTTTTGTGGGTTTGGACAAATGTATAATGTTATGTGTCCCTTATTACAGTATCACACAGAATAGTTTCACTGCCTTAAAAACCTCCATGCTCTTTGCCTGTTGATCCTTCCCCCTGCATCTAGCCTCTGGCACCCACTGATCTTTTCACCGTCTCCATAGTTTTGCTTTTTCCAGAATGTCATCTGGTTGGAATCATACAGTATGTAACCTTTTCAGATGGGCTTCTTTCTCCTAGAAATGTGCATTTAAAATTTCTCCATGTCTTTTCATGATTTGATAGTACATTTCTTTTCAGCACTGAATAATATTCCATTGTCTGGATATACCACAGTTT
Organism: Mustela nigripes; assembly: GCF_022355385.1. Taxonomy (NCBI): domain Eukaryota; kingdom Metazoa; phylum Chordata; class Mammalia; order Carnivora; family Mustelidae; genus Mustela; species Mustela nigripes. Next base: position 109,279,229 of record NC_081557.1, read on the forward strand.
ATCTGTTTACCCACTGGTGGACATTTGTTTGCTTCCAAGTTTTGGCAGACATGAGTTTGTGTGCAAGGTTTCGTGTGTTCATAACTTTTGAGCTTCTTTGGATAAATATCAAAGAGTGTGATTGCTGGATCATAGGTAAGAGTATGTTTAGTTTTATAAGAAACTGCAAACTGTCAAACTGCCTTCCCAAGTTGCTGTACCATTTTTGCACTCCCACACATTTGTGTTGTCTTGCATCCTAGCCCGTATTTGATGTCAGTGTTCTGGTTTTGGTCATTCTAATAGGTGTGTAGTGACATCTTATTGTTCCTTTAATTTCCATTTCCCAATGACAAATGATGTAGAGAACTTCCTTTAATACTTCTTGCAGTGCTAGTCTGCTTGCAATAAATTTCTTCAGCTTTTATCTGAGAAATTCCTTCTTTCTTCTTCACATTTCAAGGATAATTTTCCTGAATATAGAATGTCAGGTGGGTTGGATTTTTCTTTCAACACTTAAATATTTTACCCAACTTCTTCTTGCTTGCATGGTTTCTGATGAGAATTCTGTCCATGTAATGGACATGTTCTGATGAGAATTCTGTCCATGTAATGGACATGTTCTGTAATTCTTATCCTTGTTACTTTATAAGGTAAGGTGTTTTCCTTCATTCTGCTTCTTTTTTTTTTTAAAGATTTTATTTATTAATTTGACAGAGAGAGATCACAAGTAGATGGAGAGGCAGCCAGAGAGAGAGAGAGAGAGGGAAGCAGGCTCTCTGCTGAGGAGAGAGCCCGATGCGGGACTCGATCCCAGGACTCTGAGATCATGACCTGAGCCGAAGGCAGCAGCTTAACTCACTGAGCCACCCAGGCACCCCCTTCACTCTGCTTCTTTAAAGATTTTGGTTTTGTCTTTGGTTTTCTGAAGTTTGAATATAGTATGCCTAGGTATAGATATTACAGATATGTATCCTGCTTGATGTTTTCTGAGCTTTCTGGAGCTGCTGTTTGATATACATCATTCATTTTAGAAAACTTTTAGCCAGTATTATTTCAAATATTTCTTCTGCTCCGGTCTATTTTCTCCCTCTGGTATTCTAATTATCTGTATATTATACTTTTGATACTGTCCCACAGTTTCAGATGTTCTGGTCTTATGTTTTTATACTTTTTTCTCTTGGATAAAGAGAAAGTTTGAAAAGTTTCTATTTGACCTATCTTCAGGTTCATAGATTCTTTCCTTGGCGATGTCCATCTATCATTGAGCCCACTGAAGGCATTCTTCATTTTTGTTAAAGTTATTTTTGATTTCTAGCATTTTTCTTTAGATACTTTAGAGTTTCCACCTCTCTGTTTATATTATCCATCTGCTGTTGTATTCTACCCCCCCCCCCCCCCATTGGAGGCCTTAACATATTAATCATAGTTGTTTTAAACTCCTTGCCTGGTAAATCCGAGATTGATGTCACATCTGAATTTAATTCTGATGCTTATTTTGTCTCTTCAGACTGTTTTTCTTGATGCTTAGCATGACTTCTAATTATTTTGTTGAAATCTAGACATGATGTATTGGGTAATAGAAGCTGAGGTAAGTTGCCGTCAGTGTGATATTTTGTTTTAATCTCACCAAGAGTTGGGCTATATATAGCTTTACTGTGGCTCTAGGTTCTGGAGGGTTAAATTCCTCTAATGTCCTTATTTTTGGTCCCCTCCACCCCACGTTGTCAGTGGGCTTCCCCAAGAACTCCTCAGATAGTCTCCATCTCAAAGTTTGTACAGCTATATTCCATTGTTATTCTAATGGAGTCCTACTGGTATTGTGGAAAGGTATGGGGGAGGAGAAGCATGCTATAATCTTATGACTGCATTTCAGTCTCTTAGTGTACCTAAAAGACTGGGCTGTGAACTTCACTTTCACTAGTGTTTCTTAGCCTCCTCCCCCCCCCCCCCCCCCCGCCCCTACTCCTTAGGTGACACAGGAAAGTGAGGCAGGGGTTAGGTTTGAGAAATGCAGTTTACCCAGGTGGGATAAAGCTGTAAAAAAGTATTTCCCCCTGGAGAGTAGGTCTTTGTTATGAAGATTGGTCAGGGTCTATTTCATAATGGTTACTTTTCCTCTCTTCCCACTGGAAACTGGAGGGGATCTTTCTTGGCTCTTAACAGTAAGAACCTAATGGAATCCCTAGAGATGCAAGTGTATGAACCCTTTAAAGTTACACTCCCAAGAGTTTCTCACTTTCAAGGTGGTGCATACTCTGCCTTGCACAAGTCATCAAGATTACCATGTAAGTGCTCTTACAAGTATATGGCTCCAACAGCTTCTGCTCCAGATAGGTAGATCTTGGCCATGAGTCTGAATCTGCCTGTCTTTTCAGATTTCAGATGTTAAAGAGTTACACTTTAAATAAAAAAAAATTACTTAGTTAACATACAGTGCAGTATTATTTTCTGGAGTAGAATTCGGTGGTTCATCACTTATGTACAAAACTCAGTGCTCATCACAACAAGTACCCCTTTATTTATTTATTTATACAGATTTTATTTTTATGACACAGAGAGAGAGAGAGGGAACACAAGGTCAGAGGGAGAGGGAGAAGCAGTCTTTCTGCTGAGCAGGGAGCCCAATGTGACTTTATCCCTGGAGCACAAGGGGGCTCCTAGGACCCCAGGATCCCTACCTGAGCCGAAGGAAGACGCTTAACTACTGAACCACACAGGTGCCCCAAGTGCCCTCTTTAATACCCATCACCCACTCAGCCCATCTCCCACTCACCTCCCTCTGTCAACCCTCAGTTTTTTCTCTATCATTAAGAGTCTCTTATGGTTTGTTTCCCTCTCTCCTTTTTTTCTTTTCCCCCTTCCCATATGTTCATCTGTTTTCTTTCCTAAATTTCACATATGAGTGGGATCATACGGTATTTGTCTTTCTCTGACTTATTTCACTTATTTCACTCTAGCTCTGTCCACATCGTTGCATGGATAAAAATTTACACTTTGACTTTTGTATTTGAATGGACTCTTGAAGTTAGCTGGATTTTGCATATGTGTCCTTCTCACATGCAAATCAACCTTAGCTCTAAAATTGCACTTGGTTTTCACGCCTTTTGTTTAGGTTTATTCTAGGGAGACTTTGGGAACAGAAGGAAGGATGTGCTTTGCGTTGTAATTTGCATTTGATGAATTCTTCAGTTTCTGTTTTATTTCTTAGGCTTATGGCAACAAGTTTTTGTAATTACAAAGGGACACCCTGAAAAACGTTACAATTCCTTATGCCTGTAATTCTTAGTTTATGGTTGAGATTAAGGAAATAGGAAGGAAGCTTGTGTCGTTTTCTTCCAATAGAAGAGCAGAACCTTTGGCAGTAAAAACTCTCCATTCATTCTGCTGTTTTCCCCATTTTTTTCTGTGGATGGACTAATTCCAGAGACAGGTAAGTGACTGGCCTATTATCAAATCAGGGTGGAAGGAAGAGAATTGGCTCTTTCTGCTCTGGTCAGTGCCGGCTCCTGAGACTTGCAGGATTTCCTGTCCCTTTCTTCAGGCCATGCAGGTGTTTGCATTGTAGATATTTGTGCTGCTGTTGAATTTGTTAAAGTGGATGGCTGTCCTAACTAGTAAAGCCACTAACTAGTAAAGCTGTCCTAACTAGTAAAGCCAATCCACCACCAACTGCCACCGTGTATGGCACAACGTAGAAAGTAAATTATTTAAGAATACTTTAAGGATATAAATGATATTTTAATTACTTTCTATTACAAATAGAGAAAAATAACAAGCCAGCTTATTTCATAATTTCCCCCTTTTTCATTATAGTCATTGTATTGCTTTCCTTCTTCCTTTTCTTTCTATTTTTCACATAACTGCATAGTGTAGTTAATGGGACTGATAACAAAGTAAAATTCTGGTCACACTTTTGATGTGTTGCTTTTTCCCCTGTACCACCAAGAAATTCTCAAACACTAGCTGAGTGTCCTACCATTCAACTCGGTTCTGATACTATCTTCCTGGAAAGAGCATCAGATTCTACAAGTGGAAGGCTCAGTCTTGCAAGACTGCCCTCTGCATCAGATTCCAATCCCAAGTCCAGGTTGTTACTTACCCATCTAACAGCTTTGGTATAAATCAGAGCTCCCCACAGCCCCCTCCTTGGGTTTGACCAATTTGCTAGAGTGGCTCACAGAACTCAGAAGATTGGTTTACACACTAGATTATTGGTTTATTACAAAGGATATCAAGGGATATGCATCAACAGCTGAATGAAGAAATACGTATGCTAGGTCCCAAACAAAGGAGATTCTTTCCCCACCGAGTGTGGGGACCCAACCGTGGCACATGGAAGAGTTCTGGTTCAGCAACTTGGAAGCTCTGGACCCCCTCCTTTTGGATTTTTAGGGAGGCTTCGTTTCAAAGGCATGACTGATTAAATCGTTGGTCATTGGTGATTGTTTCAACCTGCAGGCCCTTTCCTCTGCCTGGAAGTCAGAGGGTGGGACGGAAAGCCCTAACCATCTATTCACGCGTGATCTCCCTGACAACCAGCAACCCCATCTTTAGAAAATTTCCGAGAGTCATCTCAGGATTGCGTTGTAGATATTTGTGCTGCTGTTGAATTTGTTAAAGTGGATGGCTGTTGTAGTTGTAGTTGTGTTCAGTTGTAGTTGTGTTCCCCACAAATTTGTATGTTGAAACCCTAATCCCTAACGTGACTATATTTGGAGATATTAGGGAATATCTCCAAGGAAGTAATTAAGGAAGTAATTAAGGCTAAATGAGGTTATAAGGCTGAACCTTGATCCAGTCAACCTGGTGTCCTTATAGAAGAGGAAGACCTCCAGATCTATCTTTCTTTCTCTCTGTGTCTAGCATGTTCACAGAGGAATGGTTGTGTGAGAACATAGTCATCATCTGCAAGCCAGCAAGACAGGCTCATTATAAACCAGAACTGATGTTGGACTTCTAACCTCTATAACCATGAGAGAATAAATGTCTGTTACTTAAGCCATCTCATCACTGGTATTTTGTTACAGCAGCCCTAGTTGACTAATACATCTAAGTTGGTGCATAGTCTTTATAATCAATATTTCAATAGCTGTAATATTGGTCACTATATCGGAGTTTCCCAGGAGATTATTGTACAGAATGCTCCTCATGGAAAATGAGATCATGCAATAAACAAATAAAGGAACACATAAATTGTGTTCTGTGGTCAAATAAGTTAAGGAATCACCGGGCTAAACAAAATTACGTAGTCTTCATTTTATTATGACATTCTGGAATCTTTACTATACTAATATTCATTGTTGATCTTCAAAAGTCTACATTGCATGTAGAATATTTTTTGAGCTAGTGTTCCATAGCACATGTTTCTAAAAATTTGCATTTTGTACATAGCTACTGAATTATTTTTTTATTTGGCATCCAAATTGCTTTTACTAACACATTTATAAAAGAATCAATGGATAAATTCCTCTGATCTCTTTGCAGTGTAAATTTAGGTTGGACCTGCACTTCAAGTAAGTGAGCTATATGGAGCCCATCTACAGTTATTTACCCTTAACTGAACTTGGCAAGCTCATCATTGATCGAATTCCTTTTTTTTTTTTTCCAGAATTTTTCCCATCTGATTGTCCATGACCTTAGAAAAGGGCCCAAATATGTTAAGAAATAAATTTTTAAAACTTCCATGACATAATTTAAAGGCTGGGACAATGTGATTTAGATATGCTGTTTGGGGATCATAAGTCAGAGTAGTATGGGTGTGACCATAGATGGAGAAAACTAGAGTTACTCAACAATCTGAGTCCAAGAGTATGATTGTGCATTTTTTTTTTTTTTTGAGAACTTTTGAATGTTTGGAGGTGGATAATGAGGAGTAGAGAAAGGATTATTGTGAGGTCTCTGGGCATAAAGTGTTACAGACTTCACTGCCTCTTCCTTAGTCCTCTGTTAGGTGATGGGGCTTAGTAATATCCATACCTTTGAAACTCACAGCACACATGGACCCCAAAAGCTTTCTAAAGTCAGTAATGTGCAAGGTACTCTTCTTTTCTGGTTTACCACGTTATGGTGTTGACCACAGGAGGTGAGTCAGACATCTGCATGATCTGTATCATTTATTTCTGTATCTACAGCTGCATCTAGGTCTTTATCTAGTGCTTTTGTTTGGAAGATCATGAAGGAAGCCATGAGATTAGCCAAGATGATTCAAACCACACCATGAAATGAGAGCTATTCTGGTATATAAGTAGCTTAAACATCACAATACTGTACACATAACTAACAATGAGGGAAATGGGGTTCTGTTCCTTTTCATTAGGAAACTTTTAATTATAGGTGGCTAAAATATAGTTTCTGTTTTAGTTCTATTCAGTTTCTTATCTTGCATTGCCAAGATTTTGATAATCCTCATTAATGTGAAGAAAATGATCAATAATTAATATGCATAATCAATCAAGTTTAACTTTCACTGCCAAGTTTTTTTAATGGACTCCTTTAAGAACACTCTCCATATACCTCAGCTTGCTTGTTCATTACTGGGGGGCAACTCCTTTAATTTTCTCTCTACACACTCCACACTGAACACTCTGTATTGGGGTGTGTATTTGTGACCTTCCCCATTCCTTTTACTTCACTGTCTTTGGCAAGAAGAATAACTTCATGGGGATTCTAGCTGGGCAGAAATATGAATCCTATGATTTCTAGCCATATTTTGTAATACTTATCCACCAACACTCCATTCTAAATGATGCTGATTCATCCCAGACCTGAGGGGGCAATAGTCTATTTTGTCCCATATACACCCTTCCAATTACATCTGATTGGGAACATGGCCCAAAGCAACCTGGTGTTTGGTTAGGGTAGAGAAATAATGTATCCCGAAATTAATTTAAAAATGGGTAATTTACTGAGTGGGTTTTTGTAATGACCTGCCACCCGATAGGAAAAGGGATGAGGGTCATCTGGCTTGCAGACTCAGGGCAGTGGAAATTTTTTTTTTTAAAGATTATTTATTTATTTATTTATTTGACAGACAGAGATCACAGTAGGCAGAGAGACAGGCAGAGAGAGGTGGGGAAGCAGGCTCCCCGTTGAGCAGAGAGCCCAATGCAGGACTCGATCCCAGGACCCTGGGATCATGACCTGAGCCGAAGGCAGAGGCTTTAACCCCCTGAGCCTCCCAGGCACCCTGAGTGCAGTGGGATTTTGACAGAATTCTGGGTTAGGTACTTTGCTTCTTTAGCAGTATTTGATATTTTTTGATAATAATTTCCTTAATGACACCTAAATGCTTTTTATTTTTTAACTTATGGCTGTTATTATGACATTATAAAAGGGTTTATTGAGATGGACTGAACCTACATTCCATACACAATTAACATATTAATAAAAGCATAAAGAGATGTAGATACGGCCACAAATAACGTACTACATGAGAAGGAAGAAACTTTTCTTTAAGTGTGGCCACCAAAAAAAAAAAAAAAAGCGTCTTTATCCTGGTTCTATATGTATCTTCTTTTTTTCCCTTTGCTTCTAGAATATTCTCTTTTCCCTTTCTGGAGCCCATCATAGGTCTGGGTCCCAGGTTTACCTGGGGATATTTGTTGCTTTAAATTAGAATTTTTTAAAAAAGATTTTATTTATTAATTTGAGAGAGAGAGAGAGAGAAAGAGAGAGAGCATGGGGGGGAGGGATAGAGGGAGAAGCAGACTCCCTGCTGAGCAGGGAGCCCAGTGTGGGGATTAATCCCAGAACCCTGCCTGGGATCATGACCTGAGCCAAAGGCAGACACTTAACTGACTCAGCCACCCATGTGCCCCAAATTAGAATTTTTATTCAGATCACCTCCTGATATGCAGTTGTTCTAAATTCAGAATTTAAGTGCAAAGATAATTTAAGTTGCAACTTTGAAATCGGACAATCTGACTTTGAATATTGAGCTCTATCATATACAAACTCTATGACCTTGGATACGTTCTATCTTGACATACAAAAAGCTAAACATATTTAATGTACACAATTTAATGAGTTTTGAGATAAAATACATATCCATGAAACCATCAGCACTGTCTATCCCCTAAACATATCCATCAGTTCCAAAAATTTCTTGCTGTCCACTCTACTATTCTTCTTCTCCTTCTTCTTCTTCTTCTTGTTCTTCTTCTCCTTCTCCTCCTCCTCCTCCTCCTCCTCTTCCTCCTCCTCCTCCTCCTGTTCCTTCTTCTTGGTGATAAGAACACTTAACTGTTGAATGCAGTCATTGAGAGGACATGACCACTGGTTGACCCCTGAGCTAGGACAGGGGAATGGGAGGCTCCTCATCATCTCCTCAGTCCTTGGAATGTACACTTTGCCCATCGTTCCAACAATGGGAGCTGTTTCAAGGACATAGCTTTGAAAGCGTAAAGTGGTGCCTTGTACTAACATTTAAGATTCTGGTGGGGGTATGGAAATCCATTTGTCCTGCAGCAAGCCTTGTATGTGAGTTCCCTTGCTTATTAAACTTACCACCTCTGAGTCTGAGATGGCCTGCTTCTGTCTTCCGTCTCTCCTTGTCCTTTGTGTATGGGGGCCAGTTTCACATTTTACCTGGGAAGCTCCCCAGAAGTTTGAGTTTTGCAACCAACATTAACATATAATCTAGTAGAATGCTTCCTGCCAGGGGCTGGGGGGAGGGGGAAATGGGGAGGTCTTAATCAAAGGGTACAAATTTTAGTGATAGACAATGAGTAAGTCCTATAGATCAACGGTATAGCCCAGTGCCTGTAGCTAACAGTACTGTGTTGTAAACTTACAAATATCCCTAGTGGTCGTGTTTCTCTGGATACACCAGTTTCTTCATTTCTAAAAGGGCCATAAGGATGGTGTAAGAGTGAGGATTCAACAAGACAACCCCATGTTCACCCTCAGTATGATCTCAATAAATATTGGCTCTTAACACTAATAATGCCAATAGGACTTGTAGACGCTGTGGCTGCGCTAAGGCATCTTCCCTGCTCTGGGCAATGGCAGACTCAGAGCTGCTCATTCCTTCTCTAATCTCTGTCAAGTACCTGGTCCTGCTGCCTACACTCAGGAGAAGCTTCTTTCTATATTGTGTTGCGTTCTGTGGCATCTCAGCAGGATAATTCTTTTATTCTTCTTGCTTTTGTAGAAAGAAGACATTTTCCAGGTTGAGTAGGAAATGAGAAAGATCCTTTCTCTCCCGCCCTGCCCCATGGCCTCACACTGCCATAAGTCGCATTGTTTCCACTCCGTGTCGCATGGTTATAAACTCCCATTTGGATGAGGTAGTGGGATTTTGTTTCCTTGCTGCTTCATGCTATGTTCAGTCTGCAAACAACTATTCATTTTTAAAAATCAAACAGTCCATGTCTCTGTTGAATGACTTGTCTTTTAACTACCTGCCCGGGTTTTTGCAATGAGCCATATCCAGGCAAAATTATGGAGATGATAAAGCTTGTATGTATCCTTTTCCAGAGCCTTTGTCTGAATTTTCCTCTCTCCTGCTACATTTCTCCTGAACAGGTTCTAATACCTGAGTGTCATTAAAAGAACACACATTTATTTTGGTGGGTATTCTCAAGTTCATCTAAGCTTCCCCAGGTAGATGGTATCCTGGCCAAGGAGAAGAACCAAGTGGTGGAATCATTTATGTCTGGGCGTTAACAGGTTTCTCTTGTTCTTTTTCAGGCCAAATTTCCACAAAATTGAAAGGAAATGGTAATGCTTCATCTGAACAGGAAAGTGACCAAAGAAGGAAAGAAAGCAGGTATCCAGCAGGTGCCCCCCGTGGGAGGGTCAAAGAGCTCGGTAGGCCACCTACATGGTCTACTTAAGTCTTCTCAGGGAGAAGTGTGATTTGATTGCACTGATTGATTTGACTAGACTCAGAGAGATGCAGAGACGTGTCCAAGGTTGGCCAGCTAGTGGGGGCTACAGCAGGAATTTTAGAAGGAACTTTCCTTTACTGAGAGATTTGCTCGCACCTGACATCCTACCAGCTGGCCAACTGAATACGCACCCCTCTGAATACGCACTTGCGTTGGAGCTGGCCACTTCAGGGGGTGTGATCGAAAGGTACCTCTTTGACGTGAAGCTGTGTTTTCTGATGGCGGCTATGCGAGGTGAGATCGGAAAGGGTTAACAGATGGTTTGCAGTTCCTTCAAGAACCCTGCTGACTTTTGTACAGTCAAATAATAAAGTTCCAATTTGGGAGCGAGTTTGCTACTGTGACACCAATACAGCTCCAGGCTATTAGAGGATGAGATGAGCACAAAGCTTTATGAGCCGTCAGCTGTGGCTCTGGAGGGTGATTCAGCATGTCGCTTGCTGGGAGCATAGCTGTTAATTGGAATGGGGGAGAGAGAAGGAGCCCTGGCTTGGCAGATCAAGTTTAAATGGGTGGATTGTCTGATGGAGACTTTTTCTGTTATCTTTTGGCTTTGGTTCAATGCTTATAGCCAGACTGTCTTGCTCCCAGCTGGAATTTGCTTGCCTTGAAATGCCTTTTTTTTTTTTTTTTTGTCAGTTCGCTGCTCTGGATTTTGTAAGGACTCGGGTAAGTGAGAGGCCATGGCAATAGAAGCAGCCTTCATCGTTTGACTCTAAATTCTCCGGCACCCTACTACCTTCTGTGTTGCTCTAGGCTCATCCCCCTGGAACTGTATAGAGCAGGCATTACTGAATGTTTATTTTCAGTGTAGGTAAGTTCAGCCACTGTTGCTCAGGTGCTCGTGAGATGGGAGGAGAAGTGGATGTGGTAATCAGAGACCTGAGTTCAAGAACGGATTTTATCACCTGGATAACTTGATCGCACACAGCCTTACCTTTCTCTTTTGCAAAATGGAGATGAGGAAAAAAAATGTTCATCCAGCACATTGGTCGTTAGTATTTAAGAGACTCCTATGGAACCAAGTAGTGAAAACTCCAAGAAACCGATATTCTCTCCATATGGATGAAACTCCGCCACAACTTCCATAAAGCCTTTTATGTGCCATCAGGCAGAAAGAGTCTCCTCCTCCCTTGAGTTCTTTGCCAAGAGATCTGTTCTGTCTGCACAGTGTAGATAGGTAGAGAGCAGAGCAAAGGCTCTGGGGCAGACAGACCAAGCAGGGTGCTCTTGAGGAAAGTGATTTCATTTCTCTGAGACTCAGTGTCTTTATCTGTCAATTCATACCTGTCTCACAGGTCATCGTGAGGAGTAGAGGGGTCTTTGTGTGATGCTTTCTACAGAGATTTGCTCCTAGAATGGCCCACAATAAATGGCTTCTTCTCTCTTCCCCTCCCTGATATTTACTCTCCTCACAGTATCCCTCTCTGCTCTGTCCAGAAAGAGAGGTTGACAGAAGAACTTCTTGAAAATGGGATGAATTGATCAAGTCTCTTCTCCTTAAGTTTCTTAAGTTAATACAGCTTAAATTTCATATAGTTCACAGAGCCAGATAGTACTGTAATTCTCCTAACAAACAGTCCTCTCTGCCTCTCATTTCCAGTCCCTAAATCAACTTTAGTAACTCTGCCTTCTGATGCACACCCCTTGCATTCATTACAGTTTCCTGATTTTTCCATTTTAAACTAAATCTATTTCTGCTTTTTCCATTTTAGACTAAATCCATTTAGACTATATCTTCCGACTCTAGGACGTGGGAGTTTATCCTTATTTCATCTCTTTTATTACACTGCACACCCCCTGTATTAGTTTCCTGGGGCTGCTGTAACAAATGACCACAAACTTTGTGGCTTGAACAACAGAAGACATGGATTCTTCCATACCTCAGCAGGCGAAGAGCCTAAAATCAATATTGCTGGGTCCAAATCCAGGTGTTGCCAGCTGAAAAAGTGAAAAGCAGACACTGAGGTAACACAAAGATAGTAACTTCAAGAAGCATAACAAGAGCAAGAGAGAGAAGGGGCTTAGGAGACTTAGAACCCAGAAACTCCCAGGAAGAGCCTTGTGTTACTGAGCACCAGATCTCAGAGGAAGACCTGTTACCGGCCAGTGCTGAGATCTCTGAAGGGCAGCTGGAGGTTGGCTCTGGAATGTTCTAGAAAAATAAAATTCTTAAAGCCTGGAGATTGATCTGCTCTCACAGCTAGGGCAAGGGCTGTGATAGAAATGATGTGGAAAGGTCTAGAAGGAAACGGGAGCGAGTGTGTGCTTGTTCCTTGTGCAGACTTCCTATCTCCCTCTGGCCCACCTATTGACGTGTGCGGGCTCCATTCTTTGATCGCTGGGTCTTTCTAGAGGATACACAAAGAAGAATCTGGATAATTTATTGGTCATACAACATCCGTATCTGTAGGTACTTTTGGTTCTCCCCCTCTTTGGGCCTGTCAGGTTCCTCAGAAAGGAGATTGTTAGTCCTGGGCTGTAAGCCTTGGTGCCACTTTCTGGGAGTTAATGAGGGTGAGGCGGGGGTGTGGTTGCAGTGTGAAGGATTTATGCCTTAAGCACTTCAGGGGCCCCTTCCTGGCTCCCCTTTTTCCACCTACTCTGGACAACAGGCCTGATCCTTGAGCAAGTATGATTTGCCTACCTTGTCCTCTCTGGCTTGCTTTAAGGATCCGGCGACTTTCCATCCTCCAGGATGGCCTCCTCACTGTTGCAGTGCTTGATTCTCTCTTGCTTTCTGGTCCTAAATGCAGTCCAGCGGAAGTTTTTGCACCTTATTGTCTGCGGTCATTTATTCATCTTTTAATGTGTTCGCCACTTTTGCCCCATGTAAGTGAAAGGTCCTGTGGGGATGGGGCACCAAATCACGCTTGTCCATTTTGCCCTGCACCATGCAGTGTCTTTCTGTGCACACACACTTGCATGCACACTCACACTCATACACCCAACAAAGCTCCTCCCCTTACCTCTGAACTTTCACCTTTACCTTTGGATTGTGGATGAATGCGTATTGATGGGAATATTAATATTGCATGTAGAGGGTTCTTTATAATTTATAAAACACCTTCACATGCTTTATGCCACTTAATTTTCATGACTGTTGGGGAGGGGGACGTGTTGCCCCTTTGTTGTAGCTGAGGGCAGTGATGCTGAGAGAGATAAGAAAGCACGTGGGACTTGCGGCTTACTTGCTGAAGGTCAAGTACTCTTTATTTTGCACACAGATATTCATAGCAGCTTTATTTATAATAGACCCAGACTGGAAGTGACCAAAATATCCATCCACGTCCAGGTGAATGGACCAGCACGTTGTACTATATCCATCCATACAATGGGAGTTCTAAAATATTATTATGCCAAAGGCAAAAAGACAGACCAAAACAAACAAAAAAGAATTCATACCGTAGGGCTCCATTTGCATAAAATTCTTGGAAATGCAAACTGGTGCAGAGTGACCACACATCACCATGAGGTGGCAGGGGAGGGGGGCTGAGAATGAGAGTGCAGTACTCTTAGTGACACACTCTAGCTGACTCTTTCACAGCAAGGCTGGCTGGTGGGGCGCATGCTCAGACCCACTTGCAGAGGAGGGGTCTTGCCCACCTCCCCTTCCCAGCAGCACTTACCCTGTAAGTGAGCGGAGCTGTGTGGCAGCGCTGGCCTGGCAGAGGCCAGGTGTCCAGTCTCCCAGGCTACTCAGACCCCACTTCCTCTCAGACGAATGTGGGATTGTTTTGTCATAAAAATACAAGTGTAGTCATAAAACATGTCTTTGTGGGGGAAGAAAGTTCCCAGGCCTAAGAATGTGTGTGTGTATATGTGAGACAAGCTAAGACAGGTGTCCCTGCCCCCATCCCCGGCCCCGAGGCCCCATGGCCAGGTGTGATCTCATGCTAACCTACAACATGGGGGGAGCCCTGAAAGGCCAGTGGCATCTGATACCCTCCATATCAGGCTTAGAAGAGTTTTCCAAAAGGCTTTGCATTCCCTGGGTCAAGAGCTCATTTTTTTCCCCCAAGAAACATGTGTATTTCAGCAGAAATTTAATCCCTGGGGCTCTAACTCCTTCACACTTACATCAGTTAAAATGGCATTTCTGAAGAGACATGTGATCCTTCGGAAGCCTCTCGAGACTAAGCTCGGCTTGGTATCCCTTCTCATTGCTTGACCTTAAACAAAAAAAAAGAGGAAGTCACGTTTCGTTTTTAAAATGATCTTGACAAAGTCTTTCCTTCAAATTGGCCTGGATTGAATCTTTTTCTCTCACGGATTCTTTTGCCACAGTGTCCTGTTGATTTGCATGATGGAAGCAGCTGTCAGAGCTCAGGTTGTGTCCCTGGGTTCAAGCTGGCAGGCTCCACGAAAGAGCTGACGGGAGAGAGCCTGGTCCTCTCCACGGGTCTCAGACCAGTCTTTTGTTCTGGGAGGACCCTAGAAGTTCTCTCTCAGTTCCTTGCTCCTCCTTCTAGAGATGGGGAAACAGATGTCCAGGGAGGAGGTGCCTTTCTAGAAGTGTACAGATAATGAACAGAATTTTGAGGACCTAAACTGCTGGACATCATGCTAAATGTTCTACATTTATTACCTTATTTATCTGTTTGGTAATTCATGGGTAAGTCATTGTTATCCCCATTTTGCTGAGGAGACAAATTGGGATTGGGTGGGATTGGGCAACTTGTCTCAGGTCTCGAAGCTTCCATGGCAGGGTGATTAAAACCACGGGCCCATGTTTGTTGCTTTTAATGAGTGTGTTCTGCAGCTTCCGCTGGACCTGGAGAGGGTAGCCAGGGGCAAGGGCCCTGGGCTTCCAATGCCCATCCTCTAATACCTTTTGTGATTTTTGACCTTAGGGATATTTCATAAAATCACTAGACTTCAGTAGGTGTGTCTAGTTCCTAAAAACTTAAATCTTTCTGCCTGATTTTGGTGTTCTGAGAACTAATAGTAGGTGATGTCGTTGCCTTAGCTTCCGGGTCATCCTAGCCCCTCCACAGTTCTGCTCTCGCTGTCTTCTGTCTCCTTCCAGCACCCAGTTCTCTCTTCCTTTTACAATCAAACGATCCATGGTCAAGAAAGGGTCTAGATTGGTGATTGATAACTCAGTGTGAACTCAAGCCAGTCGGGACCTTTTGTAGAGATATTTGCCTTATCTCTGAAGATGGAATGGAAGATTTTTAAGAAGAAAAGAAAAAGGCAAGGAAACTACATTCACTGGCATTTTGTGCCCAATATCGTGCTGGATCCTATCACCTAACTTTACTTATTAAACGCTCCCCTTATGTGTTCCCCCGTTTTATAGATAATGACTCTGAAGTTTAGAAAGGTTAAATAACTTACCCTCAGTTACCGTGTAATGACTTTGATCTCTGGGATTCTTTCTGCTGTACCATCAAGTAGAAGGGGAGGATTTTGAGGGGGGTAAGGTCGGGAGGGAGGGGCTTCCTCATGTCTTGAATCAATTGTGAGAGACTGACCTCTACTGGAGCATATGGCACTTGAGTATCAAAAAGAAGAAATCACTTCCTTAGCCTCAAACGATCTTTTCTCATGTTTCGGAGAGGTTATCTATTTAACATAGGTATGCCACGTGCCCACAACCTAAAAAATAGCGGACTGAAGGCAAAAGTAAAGCGAATACACATTGATTGGCCCCTGGACGTCCCAGTAAGGACACCATGCAAGGATCCTGCCCCCAGGGTGGTCAGCTCCACCTGGGAGCTATTTCCAAATAGCAATAGACAATATTCTAGAAGGACTGGAAGACTCAAGTCTAGCCAAGGGGCAACCCTCCTCCAGGTATTTTCTCCTCATATCCTATTCCATGTTTTATGATATGCATATCTGCATCGTGTGTCATTATTTTGTCCCATTGCCCATTTTTTTCATGCACCGCTGATTCTTTAAACTGCAACCACTGAGAGGCACAAAAAATGGGTCTGACACATAGAGAACCTACTCTTATGAATGTTTTATTTACTTATGTATCATTGTTATCAGCCTTCTCCTCCTGTCTCTGGTTACCTTTTTCACTTTGCTGGCCAACTGACAATTAGATGAAGGATGGAAATAAACTGGCAGATTGCCTCGAGCTGCTAGACAAGGGTTCTTTCTTTCTGTGGTTTAGTTTCACAAAGGGTTCTGTAGGCACTGGAAGTTATAGTACAAAGCAGTTTGGTCTAAAGGTTGTAGCCCAGAAAGGTGAATGTCCCCGAAGGTCAGTGTCCTTGACATCGCACTGACAGTTTTTGATATGATCAAGTCACTTCTGTTGCATATTGTTCCTTTCCTGTTCTTGGAAAAATTATTTTGCAATGTAGTAGATTGTTATTTTACATTTTATCTGGAAATAAGTCCCAACGTCCCAGAGAATGTGCCTATTGGAGTCATACAGCACACAGCCTGGATGGTACAGTTTAGCAGCTCAGAAGCAGGTACAAAATCACTCTGCATATAAGGGAAGCAGTTTTCTATTAATTCACAATGTTTTATTGTGCTTTTCTTATTATAAAAGTATTTCATGCAGAAAATTTGAAAAATATAGATAAACAACAAAGGAATACATAAAAACCACTTGAATCTTGTTACCCAAAGATACCCACTGATAACATTTGATGTTACTCTTTAGCTTTATAAATGCATATTTTAAGATAAGCAGTATTGTGCCCTTCACAGTATTTTTTTAAATTTCTTTTTCTTTCAGCAGTATATTCAAGCATTTTTTCACATCATAACAATCTTCTAGAATATCACATTTCATGGTTGTATTTTGTCATAAAGGTATATCATAATTTATTTAATTACTTTGTTTTTTTTAGGGATATTAATTTATCTCCAATGTTCTGTCATTTTTAACTCTTCTGCCCTAAACATTGTTGTTGCTAAGTCTCTGTGTACATTCATAATATTTTTTAGGATTAAAGTTTAAGGGTTTTGATATTTCTTGCCCAACCAACTCTAAGAAAGTTGTATTAGTGTACACTTCTGACCATTAAATCATACTGGGGACAAATAGTAGGGAGATAGATTATTTTAAAACTTTGCCAATTTGATAGATGAAAATAGTGTCACATATACTTTTAAATTTATTACTAAAATTAAGTAGTTTCTGGAATTTTACAATATACTTATTGATTTTTGTAACTTTAAAAAAGAAGATTTTATTTACTTATTTGACACAGAGAGAGAGATCACAAAATGCAGAGAGGCAGGCAGAGAGAGAGAGGGGGAAGCAGGCTCCCTGCTGAGCAGAGAGCCCAGACAGGAGCCTTCATCCCAAGACCCTGAGCCAAAGGCAGAGGCTTAACTTACTGAGCCATCCAGGCGCCCTTCATTTTTGTAACCTTTTAAACTCCTTTGTTTTAATTTGTATACACACACACACACACACACACACACACACACACATACATAAAGGGTGGACTCTGGAGATAAGCTGCCTGGGGTCTAGCCCAACCTCTGCCATTTTAGAAAGGCCAACCCCCAAACTATAAGAATATTAACTCCTTTTTTTTTTTTAACCCCCCCCCCCCCCCCCCAGGGACTTTTGGGTGTGATTTTCTACATTTAAAAACTTATGTTAGTGGCTGTGTTGTCTACTTCTATTTTCCCCTCCAGGTCCACTCCGTCTCCTTTTACAGCTACTCTGGACCACAAGAGGCTGCCAGAAAGAGCTCATAGTGGGCTGCTGGCTTCTGGGTTTTGGCTGGATCCAGCCAGTGGGCAGCAGTGAAAGGGAGGAAGGGGAAATTGGAATGGCGGATTGCGGAGAGCAGCATGTGCTAGGCCGAGGTTTGGATTGAATTCCATACCTACTGGGAGACTGAGAAGGGTTTTAAGTGGGGGAGGAAGATGATTACAGATCCAAGTGGCAAATTAAGACAGTTAATTTGACAGCACTGGACAGGCTAGAGGAGGGCTGAAGGCAGGCAGAGTCCAGTGGGGATGGCTAGAACAGCTGCGATCCCACTGCGTTGTCTTGACCACGAAAGAGGAAAAGGATAACTGATTTAAGAACCATTTCCAAATAAAGTGGACTGATCTTGGGGATGGATATTTTAAGAAACTGAATAGTAGCACCGATCGTGTATATATAGTATAGTTAGTATATAATATTGTATTAGTACAGTATATAATATTGTATAGTATATAATATTGGCTGCTGCTTTTCTAGAGTGACACTCCATAGGGGTCTCTGCAGGGGGATCCTGCCTGTGGCAAAGTTATCCTGTTACTAAAGCCAAACACTACTGTATTTTCTCTTTGGCTTGATTTCCAGGCCTTAGAATATTAGTGTCTTAAAAACGTATACTTAAAATAAAATGACTGTCTTTTTTTTTTTTTTCTTAGCACTTACATATTATCTTATTTAATATTTTTATTCCTGGTTGGCCTAAATGTCATCACGTGATCAGTTGAAAATCCTAGTGGGAGGCAGCCTGGAACAGAGGCAAACATGGGCCATGGGGGCCGAGAAGCTTGTTCCAAGCAAAGTGGGGCAGCTTATGTGTGTTATCCTCTTACAGACTCTCCAGTCTGCTTGTGTGTTGTCCTTTGCTAACTTCTTTATCCTCAAAATGGTTTCCTGGGAAATATAATTTCATCCGGGGAAAGCATATAAGAAAGTGGAGGGGAGACAGAATTAAGCTGGCTTGAGATTTGTGGTAGAATCAGCCTCCTTTCTCATTGGTGCTACTTTTTCTTAGGCATTTACCAAGATAATAGCTTTGGTCTAATAATTTAGCGATGGTAACTGGTATTGACTACTCACTTTGGAAGTGACTTTAGATATTGTAATCCGGTCTCTTTATTCTGCCCACAAGGGAAACAAAACTCACATCCCCCTTCTCTGTCCCCTTGGTCTCCTCAGACGGGAAATTTGGTTTCTGTGAATCAGCTCCATTAAATACTAATGGGAAAACTTGGAGGTGCCTGGTAAAGTGTGACAAGTTTTATCATGAGCTCTGGAGCTCTCCTCCAGTCCGCTGGGGATTTCTCCACATTGACAACACCTATTCAGATCTTATATTTGTTTTTATTTCTGAAGGTGTTGATTTTGGTGAGGACTAGAGCATGTTGGCGCCATGTAAGGAGGAAGTGATCTTTGCTCAGGATTCAATAGGCGAAATGGAGGGGGAAGTTCAACTGTGACCTGTGGGACAAGAAGGCAAGATTTTTATCTGTGAAGGCCCCTTTAAGTAACAGAAAGTCTGTAGGATTACCTCATTTTCAACAGAAAAAACCTGCAGGACAGCAATGCTTTTCACTTTACTGTGGTTTTAGATTTTCTTCTTTGTGTAGTTCTTCATTCTCCAAATTTTCAGTCATGAATGTCTTACTTTGGTATTCAGAGAAATTGACTTTATCTGCGTGTATCAATATGTATATCACAATTTCTAAAAGAGAAAATGCTTGGGGGATGTAGCTCTGAAACTCTTGTGGGGGAATTTTCAAGAAGATTGAAAGGAAAACCCTAAAGAGCATTTCCTAACGTGTTCTGTGGGAAGCAATCTTGGAAAAACCATTCCCCGGCCAAATACATTTGGAGTGATGTGCTCCAGCCTCTTCTTGGAGGCTTGTAATGTCCATTACGAGCTCTGGAACTTTCTGCAGGAAAAAGAAAACACAAAATTCTGTCTCAATTCTTTGAACTCAGTGTTTCTAAACATTTTTGACTGGAAACTGCTTTTTGTGTCTTAATAGTCCAACAAGACCACTATTTTTTGAAACATACTTTGGGAGAGTGCCTGTGAGTTCCACAGAAAGCCCCTGGGTCTCAGGATAGGCCTCTGGTGCCTGAGGCAAACCTAACTGTGGTATCTCTTCTGGTTTGTTGGTGTCCAGGTGAATACCAGCTCAAGTGGATATTATTGGGTGCCTCGAAGGAGAAAAGTCCTGAAAGCACGCACCTTGGAGTCGGAGGGGAGGGCTGTCCATGAGGAAGGTTAGAATAATGGCCTGTTGGCAGGAGCTGCACTTACTTGCATTAGCAGAGCTTGGAGGGCCTTCTCTTCCCTTCTCCTTGGCTGACTTCCTGAGTCGCCGCCCAGGAGCGTGGTTGCAGCCGCTTCCTCAGCCAGGAGGGGGCGCCTCCCTTCTCCGCTGGAGGCCCAGAGAGCGGGAATCCGCAGGAGCTGAGTCCATTCGACCTGTTCCGCACTCTTCTAGGTGCTGTGGGGCTGCCAAAGAGACCACTTCTCTGTTCCCTTACAAAAGCAACAATCTGGTTGAGGACATGAGGCCTATATACATATGAGGTGTCGGAAAATATCCGATTATGATTGTATGCTTTGTCGTGTGATCGGATTTTAAGGTATTATATGCATTTAGAGAAGAAGAGGACATCAGTGAGCCTGGGGTAATTAGGGAAGACTTCACCAGCGGGGTAGGAAGTAGAGCCTGAGAAATGAGTAGAACTTGAGAAGGTAGAGAAGAGAGAGAGGGGAAGGCAGTCACGCAGGGGAAAAGCCTGGAAGAAACATGATTTGTTTAGAGGCAGCATTACCGAGCACATCAGGAAGCCTCAGGCCACTCTGAAGGGTGCTACACTCAGCAGGATTTTTAATTAGGTTATAGGGATGATTGTAGAGCTGAGTATATATACCCCGAGTCTCCCTGAGTTCCTCAGTGACCACCCTTGTCTCTTCTCTGGTGTGGCAGTTATGCCCAAGTAACCCATTCGTTATTTCCACTTACTAGCTTGCTCTTAAGTACTGTGACCATATCTTGTTTCCAGGGAGGGGGACTGTGAGCTCTTTGAAGGCATAAGCAAAATGATCTCATTCTCTGCTTCCCCCTTCCCTTTTACCTGCTTGCCCTAAGCATATCACACAATGTTTAGCATAGAGTATGCGCTCAGTAAGTATCTGCCGGTAGACCAGTTGGATTCTGAATAAAGCTGGTGCTAAGATGTATATCTGTGACTTCATTAGGTCATCACTGACTGTTGGTGTGCCCATTCCATTGGAGGTGAAAAGGGAGGAAGGGGAATCAAGACACACTCCAAGGCTGTACAGTGTCAGAGAGCTAGGGAGCCTCACTGAGAATCTAATTCTCTCTCGATTGTCTGCTCAAGTCAGTGTCTTGTCTGAGCCCTGAGTCTGAGTTCAGTCAAGTTTGGTGTGTGTGTGTATGTGTGTGTGTACATGTGTACATGTGCACGCACACGTGTGTGTGTGTGTAGGAGGGACTGGAAGGGCAAGGAGAAGGTGCAAAAACAATTAAGACATAGTCCTACCCTCAAAAGGCTTACACTTTGGTAAGAAGAACCAGGGAGAGAACTATCATCTATAAAGGAATTGCCAGGGGCACCTGGGTGGCTCAGTGGGTTAAGCTGCTGCCTTCGGCTCAGGTCATGATCCCAGGGTCCTGGGATGGAGCTCTGCATCGGGCTCTCTGCTCAGCGGGGAGCCTGCTTCCCTTCCTCTCTCTCTCTTGCTGCTTCTCTGCCTACTTGTGATCTCTGTCTGTCAAATAAATAAATTAAAAAAACAAAAAACAAAAAACAACAAAAACCTTAAAGGAATTGCCAGCCAGCCTTTTGGGGTGTAAGGGCAGAAGGGGCCAATTTAGCTACTTGTAGGTAGTAACATGTTCGAGAAAGATGAGTTGGAATCTCTTGTGTTGCTTTCTGTAGAACAACGTTTCTCACTGATGCTGACTAGCCCGCAGCCACTGGGCCTTATGGTTCCTTCCCCTCATGCCCTGGGACAATGACAGGAAGGTTCTGTCACTCTGCTTGGCAATTCCAGAGCAGACTGTGTACCTCCAGGCACAGTCCGCCAGATGGTGCAAAACAAATGAAACAGATGTCGTTGAGGTCTCTTCAGCTTATCAGACCCCAAATTGGACAGCTGTGGAGAGGACTTTCTGGGAATTTTCCACTTCTGAGTTCATCCAGAATGGTATGAAAATGCACCCTTGAGGCCTGAATAGAAAGTTTAGAGTAGATTTAGGGATTAAAAACTCGTGTGTGTGTGTGTGTGTGTGTGTGTGTGTGTGTGTGTGTTTTCTATGTAGGCAGAAAGTACTTCCCTGCATGAGGAGACTAGGAAACTTCTTGTCCTCATCCCAACTATGCTTACCCTTCCTGGCTCAGGGCTAATCTTCAATGCTGCAAAATCGTAAAACTGTTTAGCTGGTAATACCCTAGGGAGAAACAGTACTGCCTTATATTATTTAAAGCCTTGCATGTACTTGCTAATTTCTCTGCATCCTCCCCTCCCTTTCTTCCTTCCTCTATCCCACACTCCCTTCCTTTCCTTCTTCCTTCCTTCCTCCCTCCCTTCCTTCCTTATTTCTAATTTTAATTCCAGTGTTGTTAACATACAGTGTTATGTTCATTTCAGGTGTATAGTATAATGATTCAGTAATTATTCATATGACTCAATGCTTAGCATGATAAGTGTATTCCTTAATCGCCATCACCTATTCCACCCATCCCTCACCCCCCGCCCCTTTGGTAAGCCTCTGTTTGATCTCTATAGTTAAGAGTCCATTTTCTGGTTTGTCTCTCTTTTATTCTAAATTTTCCTTTGTTCGTGTGTTTTATTTCTTAACTTTCACATATAAGTGAAATCATGTTATTTGTCTTTCTCTGACTCAGTTTGCTTAGCATTATATCCTTTAAATCCATCTGTGTTGTTACAAATGGCAAGATTTCATTTTTTTAGTGGCTGAGTAATATTCCATGTATATGTATAACACATCTTCTTTATCCATTGATCTGTTAATGGACAGTTGGGTTGCATCCATATTGGTTATTGTAAACAATGTTATAATAACATAGGGAATGCATATATCTTTAAAATTAGTGTTTTCATATTATTTGGTTAAATACCCAGTGGTAGAATTACCAGATCATATGGCAATTCTATTTTTAAAATTTTCAGGAATTGGGGCACCTGGGTGGCTCAGTGAGTTAAAGCCTCTGCCTTCAGCTCAGATCATGATCCCAGAGTCCTGGGATAGAGCCCCACATTGGACTCTCTGCTCTGTGGGGAGCCTCTTTCCCCTTCTCTCTCTCTGCCTGCCTCTCTGCCTACTTGTGATCTCTGTCAAATAAATAAATAAAATCTAAATTTTTGAGGAATCTTCATACTGTTTTTCACAGTAGCAGTACCAGTTTGCATTCCCATCAATAGTACATGAGGATTCCTATTTTCTCCACATCCTTGCCATCACTGTTGTTTCTTATGGTATTGATTTTAGCCATTCTGCCAGGTGTGAGGTGACATTTCATTGTGGTTTTGATGTGCATTTCCCTGATTACCAGTGATGATGAACATCTTTTCATGAGTCTGTGGCCATCTGTATATCTTTTTTGGAGACATGTCTGTTCATGTCTTCTGCCCATTTTTAATTCGACTGTTTGTGGTATTTTGGGTGTTGAGTTGTATAAGTTCTTTATATACTTTGGATACTAACCTTTTATCAGATATGTCATTGGCAAATATTTTCTCTCATTCTGTAGTTTGTCTTTCAGTTTTGTTTATAGTTTCCTTTGCTGTGCAGAGCCTTTTATTTTGATGTATTAGTCCAAACATACCTCTGATTTCATTAGAACTTCCCAACAACCCTGTGAAGCAGGAGATGCTATAGTCATTTTAGAGATGAGGAAACCAAAGGGTCAGAGACGAGAGTCCCAAGATGATATACTTGGTTAGTGATGGAGCTGCTGGACAAAATGGAGTCTTTAAGTGTTGAATCTCTGCTTCTCTGGACTGAATTCGCTCTTTAAATGGGAATCCAATTTTTTAAAAAAGTAAATGGTGAAGGGAGAAGGAAGAGAAGGCTGGAGGGGGTCAAGTTCTTGATAGAGGAGAGAAAGGATGGTATAAGGAAAGACTAGGGGCCCAGAGACCAATGTACTTCTACAAGTGTTTTTGGAGTGAGTGAGTGAGTGTGTGTGTGTGTGTGTGTGTGTGTGTGTGTGTGAAAGAGAGAGAGAGAGAGAGAGAGAAGCATAGTTACATATGTATCCATGAACACAGAATAAGCATTACCTTATGTAGATACATTTTTACCCAACTTGGTTGTACTGGACTTTGACCATAGCAGGGAAATATACCAAATATACCAAAAAATCAAGTTTCAAACAAGGAATCATAGAAAATAAACATATAATATTTTATATTATATATTTTGACCATAGCAGGGAAATATACAAAATATACCAAAAAATCAAGTTTCAAACAAGGAATCATAGAAAATAAACATATAATAAAAATAACATATAAATAACATATAAAATAAACATATCCATGTTAAATCAAGGCTGCACCAATTTCCTAGTGCAGTACAGGGCAAGGCCCAAGAAACATGCTTCCCATGCCCTTCCCTATTCTTCTCCCTGAACTGTGTCCCTCCCCTACCAATGCCCACATGGGGAGCCTAATGTAAGCCCCTCCTCATACGTGCTCTGCATTTCTCATTCTTGCCTACCCCTTGGCAGTACCTGCCAGACGGTCACAGCCCTTAGGGCCAACCAAGTGACCAACAGATCCTTTGGAATCATCTGTGATAAATACATGAGTGAATGGTAATGATTTAATGAACCACTCCTTCTGAGTAACACAGAAAAGAAGAATTTATTTCATTCAAAGCATTAAGCACAGTTTAAAACAAAGCTGTATGGAAATTTTGGGCAGATATTGGCCAGGACTTCAAGGCTCCTAGAGACTTCTCGGAATCCTGCACACCACTCCAACTGTCTATGCGACCTGTCCATGGGCTCAGCCTGTAGCCTGCCCATAGAGATGTTTTCTGGCAGGGGGCTGCATTTAACCAGGCAAAAATCCACTCTTGTCTTCTCCTTTCTTTCTTGTTTTAGTACCCTTGGTCTAGTTAAGACTTCCAGGACATCCAATCTGGATTATCGTAATAATCTCTATATTGTGCATTTTGTCTCC
Organism: Mustela nigripes; assembly: GCF_022355385.1. Lineage (NCBI taxonomy): Eukaryota > Metazoa > Chordata > Mammalia > Carnivora > Mustelidae > Mustela > Mustela nigripes. The sequence goes on from NC_081557.1 coordinate 109,304,010, forward strand.
AGCCTCCTTGTCCTTTTATCCTAGATGTGGCTTCCAGAAAATTTATTGTAAAAAAGATAGGATCATTTTACTCTCCCTCTTGGAAATCTTAAATGCCTCCCCATTTCCCTTTTTACTTTTTTTAAAGATTTATTTATTCATTTTAGAGAGAGCAAGTGTGAGCACAGGGTGGGGGAGGGGCAGAAGGAAAGGAAGAGAAAGTCAAGTGGACTCTGCTCAGTGTGCAGCTGTCATGAGGCTCAGTCTCACAACCCTGAGATCAGGAGCTGAGCTGAAACCAAGAGTCAGATGCTTAACCAACTGCGCGATCTAGGTGCAGCCCATTTCCCCTTTTAAACTAAAGCTATAACGAGATATAATTCATATGCTAAAAATTCACCCATTGAATTACACAGTTCAGTGGTTTTTAGTATATTCGATGCATCCATCATCACTATTATGGGCTCAACTGTGTGCCCCCAAAACTCATATGTTGATGTCTCAACCTTAGTGATTATATTTGGAGATAGGTCTTTTAATAGGTAATTAAGAAAAGATGAATTCATATGATTGTCCCTAATCCACTATGACTGGTGCTTTATAGGAGGAGGAAATTAGACACAGACCACCCACACACTGAAGGGCCAACAAATGTAGGCACAGAGGCCAAAGAAATTTCTCAGAATAAACCAAACCTGATGACACCTTGATCTTGGACTTTCAGCCTTTAGGACTACAAAACAATAAATACATGTTGCTTAAGTGCCCCAAGTCTGTGTATTTTGTTATGGCAGCCCTAAAAGACTAATACAACTATATTTAAGTTTAGGATACTTTTCTCATCCCCAAAAGGAAACACATACCCCGTGTAGTCCATTCCTTACTTTTCTCTATCTCTCCTATGCCTAGGTAACCACTGATCTACTTTCTGTCCTATAGATTTGTCTATTCTGGACATTTACATAAATAAAGCCATACAATGTGTGGTTTTTAAAACAACTGGCTTCTTTCACTTAGCATAACGTTTTCACTGTTTATCCATGTTGTAGCATGTGTCTATATTCATTTCTTTTTGTTGCGGAATGACATTCCATAGGTACAGATACTGTATCTTATGTATCCCCTCATCAATTGATAGGCATTTGGGTTACCTCCACTTTTGGGCTGTGAATAAATCTGTTATAGAACATTCATGTACAGATTTTTTCTTATATGTGGACATATGTTTTTATTTTTCTTCTGAATACACCTTGGGGTAGAAATGCTGGGTCATATGGTAACCTTATGTTTAACATTTTGAGAAACAGCCAAACTGTTTCTTGAAGTGGCTGTACTATTTTGCATTCTTATTAGTCACAAATGAGGTTTCTAATTTCTCCATGTCTCTGACACTATAGCCCTAGTGGGTATGAAGTGATGTCTCTTGGGGTTTTGCTTTACATTTGCCTAATGGCTAATTTTGTTTTGAACATTTTTTCATATGTTCATTGGCCATTTTTGTATCTTCTTTGGGGTAATGTTTATTCAGTTCTTAATGGGCTTGTTTTTTATTATTGAGTAGTAAAGTTTTGCTGTATATTCTGGAAATAAGTACCTTATCAGATACATGATTTACAAATGTTTTTTCCCATCTTGTGGACTGTCTTCTTAGTTTCTTAATGGTATCTCTTGCAATAAAAATGTTTTTAATTTAATGAGAAAAAATTTTCTTTTCTTTTTTTTTTTGTCTGTGTGTGTGTGTGCTTTTGGTGTTCTGTCTTCTAAGAAACCATTGTCTGATCCCAGATCATGAAGATTTACTCCCATGTTTTCTCCTAAGAACTTCATAGTTTTAGTTCTTACATTTAGGTTTATGACTTATTTTGAGTTGATATTTCTGTATGGTTTTAGGCAAAGGGTTCTACTTCATTCTGTTGCTTTTAGATATCTAGCTATCGCAGAATCGTTTGTTGAAAAGACTTTTCTTTCTCCATTGAAATTTTTTTGGCATGCTTATTGAAAATAAATGGACTATTAGTGTAAAAATTTATTTCTGGGTTCTCATTTCCATTCTGTTGATCTATCTTTATGGCAGTGTCTATCTTTATGCCAGTACTATGCTGTCTTGAGTACTATAATTTTATTTTTAAAGATTTATATATCTAATAACGAGATTGAAGCAGTGATCAAAAACCTCCCAAAAAACAAGAGCCCAGGACCTGACGGATTCCCTGGGGAATTCTACCAAACTTTCAAAGAAGAAATAACACCTATTCTCCTGAAGCTGTTTCAAAAAAATTGAAGCAGAAGGAAAACTTCCAGACTCTTTCTATGAAGCCAGCATTACCCTGATCCCCAAAACAGGCAAAGACCCTACCAAAAAGGAGAATTTTAGACCAATATCACTGATGAATATGGATGCTAAGATTCTCAACAAGATCCTAACCAACAGGATCCAACAGCACATTAAAAAGATTATCCACCATGATCAGGTGGGATTTATCCCTGGGCTACAAGGATGGTTCAACATTCGCAAATCAATCAATGTGATACAACAAATTAATAGGAGAAGAGAGAAGAACGACATGGTCCTCTCAATTGATACAGAAAAAGCATTTGACAAAATCCAGCATCCGTTCCTGATTAAAACGTTTCAAAGTGTAGGGATAGAGGGAACATTCCTGAACCTCATCAAATCTATCTATGAAAGACCCACAGCAAATATCATCCTCAATGGGAAAAAGCTTGCAGCCTTCCCTTTGAGATCAGGAATAAGACAAGGATGCCCACTTTCACCACTCTTGTTCAACATAGTATTAGAAGTCCTAGCAACAGCAATTAGACAACAAAAAGAAATAAAAGGTATCCAAATTGGCAATGAAGAAGTCAAACTCTCTCTCTTCTCAGATGACATGATTCTTTATATGGAAAACCCAAAAGACTCCACCCCCAAACTACTAGAACTCACACAGCAATTCAGCAACGTGGCAGGATACAAAGTCAATGTGCAGAAATCAGTGGCTTTCTTATACACTAACAGTGAAAATACAGAAAGGGAAATTAGAGAATTGATTCCATTTACTATAGCACCAAGAACCATAAGATACCTGGGAATAAACCTAACAAAAGAGGTAAAGGATCTGTACTCATGGAACTACAGAACACTCATGAAAGAAATTGAAGAAGACACAAAAAGATGGAAGACCATTCCATGCTCTTGGATCGGAAGAATAAACATTGTTAAAATGTCTATACTGCCTAGAGCAATCTATACTTTTAATGCCATTCCGATCAAAATTCCACTGGTATTCTTCAAAGAGCTGGAGCAAATAATCCAAAAATTTGTATGGAATCAGAAGAGACCCCGAATCGCTAAGGAAATGTTGAAAAACAAAAATAAAACTGGGGCATCATGTTACCTGATTTTAAGCTTTATTACAAAGCTGTGATCACCAAGACAGCATGGTACTGGCATAAAAACAGACACATAGACCAGTGGAACAGAGTAGAGAGCCCAGATACGGACCCTCAACTCTATGGTCAAATAATCTTTGACAAAACAGGAAAAAATATACAGTGGAAAAAAGACAGTCTCTTCAATAAATGGTGCTGGGAAAACTGGACAGCTATAAGTAGAAGATTTATGTATTTATTTTAGAGAGAAGTAGAGAAAGAGTATGTGCTGCACACGGGGTTGGGGGTGGAGGGGAGTGGCAGAGAGAGAGAGAGAGAGAATGAATCTCAAGCAGACTCCTCACTGAGTACAGAGTCCAAAATGGGGATCTGTCTCATAACCCTTGAGATCTTAACCTGAGCTGAAATCAAGAGCTGGATGTTTAACTGACTGAGCCACCCAGGTGCCCTTTGATTACTACAACGTTAGAATAAATTTTGAAATAAGGAAGTGTAAGTCCTCCAACTTTGTTTTTATTTTTTAAATATGGTTTTAGCTATTCTAGGTCCTTGTATTTCCCCATAAATTTTAGGATCAGTTTGCCACTTTCTACAAAGAAACACCTGGATTTTTGATAGATTTATATTGAATCTGTACAACAGTCTGGGGAGTTCTGCCACTGTAACAATATTGTCTTCCGATCCATGAACATGGGATGCCTTTCCACTTGTTTAGATCTTTTTTAGTTTTTTTTTTTCCAGCAACATTATTCTATAGTTTTCAGTGTAAAAGACTTCCATTTCTTTTGTTAACTTTCCCCCCACTGTTCTATTTTTTTATTCTATCGTATATGGAATTTAAAAAAAATTTCATTTTTGGATTATTTATGTCAGTTCAGAAGTACAATTGATTTTTGTATATTAATTTGTATCCTGCAGCTTTCCTGAACTTGTTTATTCAAATCTTGTTTTTAGTGGATTCCCTAGTGAACAAGATCATGCTATATGTGAATAGAAAAGAGTTTTACTTCTTTTCCTACTGGGAGGCTTTATCTTCCATCCATCCTCCTCCTTCCATTTTTCTTCATTTCTCCCTCCCTCCCTTCCTTCCTTCCTTTCTTCCTCTTTTCTTTCCTTCCTCTCTCTTTCTTTCTTCCTTCCTCTCCTCTCCATCTCCCCCCTCCCTCCTTCTTTCTTTTCTTCTTCCCACTCCCCTTCTTCCTTTATTCCATCGTCCCTTCCTTCTTTCCCTTCTTTCTTTTGGTCTAAATACCCAGTCTGGATTTGTGTGCATCTGGAAAGTGAATAAGGGTAATACAAAACCCAAAGGAGAAGAAAAGGAGGGATGGCTATTTAACATTTTCTTGGAAAATAGCTTACAAGAGATGGCCCCTTTGAGTTTTCCTTCTAAATCACCCAGCATAGGGAGCTAGAAGGATAGGTAAGGCACTTTTTAAAGAGAAAAATTGCTACTCACTAGGAAGGGTTTGAATTTGACTGGGTTGTGTCTATGTGTTGCTTTGGTCTGCCAACATCTTTTACTTTATTTTCTAATAAAAGTACCCCTTTCATTTGGGGGAATATCTCTTCCTCCATTTTTCATGTTCAAGAGAAGCAGTTAATCATAGTTCTTACACACCTATCCTCACAGATGTGGGCCTGTTCAGCTCTTCCTTCATAGGCTGTGAATTTCACTGTCTTCATATGATAAACATCTTTTTTTCTTCCTTAGGTCAAGGTTTGTTTCTGTTGATTGTAATTAAAAAATTCCTAGATACCCAGACACATGTGGTAGGTGTCTCTTTAAAACTTCATCATAGCTGATGGACCCCCCCCCAACATGTTATAGCATTACAAATTAAACACCATTGATAATAAAGCAAAATCTATTTTAAATTCAAGGATAGAAAAAAAAGAAAGATTCTAAATTGAATTTAAGAGAGCTTGATATTATTGATCTTTTAAATCAAGGAAATATTGAAAGGACACCAGGATGCCAGAATGACTAAATTTAAATTTAACAGGAGACTGGAAGGAGAGTAGAAAGAGGCTAAGCTATTCCTTTAGAGGAAAACAAAGTGCTAACTGTAAAGAAGTATTAACTGTAAAGAAGATATCAGTATAAGAAAACCCTGCACACACAACCAAAGCAACCACTGTTTCTTCTTCAAATCCTACCCTGCTGGGATTACAGGTCTTTGCCCCATGCTGTCCCTCCCCCCACTCCCCCCAGCACAATCTGTGCCAGGCCTGATACTACACTTTGTTTGCATCAGGGCCGCGGTCTGCCAGTTGGAGCACCCGCTGCTGACAGGTTCCCCAATGTGCTGCTTCGCCCCACTCCCAGGGTTTTTCTTTCCCTGACTTTCCTCCTGACCCATCTTTGGGGCCCAGTCTCCCTCTCTAGCCACTGTCTGTCCTCTGTGCTCTGCTGCTGGGCCCTCTGCTGATATTCCAGGGCTCTTCTGTTACTGTCCCCCTTCTGTTCTGTCCCTACTCTAGTCTCTCAGATATGGCAGGACTCTGGATTCCCCTCTGGCAGAAGAGGTAAGTCTTTCAGTACATCTTCCCACAACACCAACCTGACCTCCATTCACAAACATGAATTCTGTTGGTCAGCATTTCCATTCAGTGCTTCTCAGGGCTCAGAAAGCAGAAGATCTCTGGATCAAACACAGGGTCTAATTTTCTAATATCAGGATGAGAAGGGACATACTGAGTAGTCTAACCTTCCATGTAGCAGCTTTGGCTGAAGTCCCGTGCACTTTCTCATTCCCAGACATCTCAATGGAGGACTCCAATCGACTTCATGCTTTTATGGCTCTAGCTCCATAACATGCTACCACCACCAGAGCATGTGTTCTTCCACCCTCTCTCCCCATTCCTTTTGCCCCAATAGCTCCACTTGCCTTAGGTGGAGAATTCCCCTTCCACCTTCAGTAAATTTGCTCTATGGCTCCAGCTGTTCTATCTCCCCATTCTCACCACCCAGATACAGGCAGTAACTTGCAGTGACATTGTGATGGTCTCTTTCATGAGCAACTCTAGGTCATCAGGCTTCCCTGTGACAGTATAGTTTTTGGGATTTCACATGCTGAGGAGACATATTGACTCTTTGAGACATATTGACTCTTTTGTGCAGAGTAACTTTGACACATCCCCAACAAATAAATTTATCCATATTAGCAGATTCCTTCAGCTCTAAAGGTAAGTGAGCACAGCAATGCGTGACTGATTCCGATTACCCTTCCTCCAAATATCTACTGCCTGAACTTTGAGAATGACGATCTGTGCACTTCACAAATTCCTTAGAGTAAAGGGGAAGGAGAGAGAGGGCACATGAGTCTGAGAGAATTTAGAGAGGCATCCCAGAGTTTGGGAAATGAAATCCTCATACTTCATTTCATTACTTTTTAAAAAAATTTTTTTTAAAGATTTTTTTCATTTTATTACTTTTAAACAAAAGATGGAATTCAAGATGACAATGGAAGAAGATGGATATGGACAAAATATGACCAGTTTTAAGAAAGTTTTTTAATACTGTGAGGCTATCTAAATGGCCCAACAAAACATGCCACCTTTTTGACAAGTGAGGGAGGGGTTTTTAAACAAAGTGAATAAGGAACATCTTTAAACAAATCAGAATGACTGACACATATATCTTGCATAAGACAAACCAATTCAAGATTGGAGATTCAAGTAGTTCAGATTAAGGTTCAGTTGGTATTTATTAAAAGCTTATTATACATAAAAGTTTATATCTGAGGATTTCACACATATGTAATCTTACTGAATGCCCCAAATAATATTATAAAATTGCCATCATTATTCCCACTTTACAAATGAGCAAATTGAAGCTTGAGCCAATTAAATTCTTTCTGGCCAAAGTTGAGAGTCAGATGAAATCCTTTCTAATGTGCTCTGCCCCTCCCCCAACTATAATTAGGTATCATTGACAAATAAAATTGGAAGACATTTAAAGTGTACAACATGATGATTTGAGGTACCATGTACATTGTGACAGAATCCCCCCCATCAAATTATTTAACACATCCATCACCCCAAATACTTAACTTTTTATTTTTTTGGTGAGAATATTTCGATTTTACTCTCTGAGTAAATTTTATTGAAGGATTTATTAATTTATTTTAGAGAGTGAGCTTCAGTAGGGGCAGGAACAGAGGGAGGGGGAGACAGAGAATCTCAAGGGGACTCCCTGCTGATCCTAGAGACTGACCCGTGGCTCGATCCCATGATGCTGAGAAAATGACCTGAACCGAACCAAGAGCTGGTCGCTTAACAACCTGAGTCACCCAGGTGCCCCTCTGAGTAAATTTCAATTACAAGTACAAAATACAGTACAGTGTTATTAATTATAGTCACTATGTTACACAGTAAATCCTCAGCCTTATTCATCCTATTACTGAAATCTGGATCTTTTTACCAATCTCTCCCTATTGCTCCCACCAGTGTCTGGCAACCACTCTTCTACTCTCTGTGTCTGAGTGGAACATTTTCTTTCTTCTTCTTCTTTTTTAAAAATTCCACATGTAAGTGATACCATCTACCTAATGTTCATGAACCGTTGCAAAGCCAGTACAATTACTAAGATCCAGCAGAAGCCAAAGGAAGTAACTGACAATGAAAAATGAGCAGAACCCTTTCTCCAGTGAGGAGGAGTACTTGCAGGAAGGCAATTATACCGTTGCCTAGGGGAAAACAGAAACTTTCTTCAAGGATGGTGCACAGCACTCATTTGCCAAGGCCCTGGGGTTTCAAGGGGCACTAGATCTAGGCCTGAGCTCATGACTGTCTATCAGGCAGAGGCGAGGGCCCTGGGAGAAGGGTGCATGCCCACTCCCTTAGAGAGAATGGAATCCATACCTATTGGAAATGTGACAGAACGATGCATAACACATGAACTCAGCTCATAAATCGTCATGTCTTTTGGTGACCTTATAAAAGGTACAAAGTTTTTTTTTTTTTTTTTTTTTTTTTTCATGTGGAAAATGAAAACAAAGTAAAATTATGCACACTTGTATAACTTGTCTGTGTCTGCCCACCCCGGGGCCTGAACTGAGGTGCTCCAGACTGCGCTGCAGAACTCACCTGGATTGGCAGGCAGGGGCTCCCCCTCCTCTTTGCAGGCTATCCCTGTCTGGTAAAGTCACCTCAGGGACATACCCCTCTCTCCACCACAACCTACTCCTTACCACATTAAACTACTTTGAGTGTAGCCCCATCCTGAGCCAGACATTTTCTTTATGCTCTGCTTATGCCCCTTTCCAGTCCATGGGGGGATGAATCTCTTTACGTCAAAATAAGGGACACTGCTTTAAAACAATTGTTTTATTGGGGTGCCTCGGTGGCTCAGTCAGTTAAATGTGTGCCTTTGGCTCAGGTCATGATCTTGGGGTCCTGGGATTGAGACCTGTGTGGGGCCCCTGCTCAGCAGAGAGTCTGCTTCTCCCTCTCCCTCTGCCCCTCCCATCACTCCCACTTGCGCTCTCTATCTCTCTCTCAAACAAATAAATAAAATCTTTAAAAAAAACCCCAAATCCTAATTGTCTTATAGAATGCAGACGGTGTAATATCTCAGATTAGAATGAAAATAACTGATGTGCAAGCTCTTTTGCTTTGGACGGAGCTGAGGAAGGTGATCAGGATGTACTTTAGTGTAAGAGAACTCTGTGGCCTAGAAGACAGGAGATGGAGATGTCTGGCATTCAGGATCAATGGGTAATTTCGATGAGAGGCAAGTAAAGTGAATCTGTCTGATCGTATTTAATGAGAAGATAGGTAAGATCAAGTGTGTGGAAGCCTTAGGTATGGTGCCAGGCACAAAGAACCTGGAGACACTGATGAACAGAAGTTGGGAAGTGGCAGAAAGGGAGGAACTAGCAAAAAGGGAAGCCACACAGCTGAGGAACCCTTTTACATACTTGGTGGACTTTTCAAGGGTGACCCCCGGGGGCTCAGAGAGATGGAGATTCTCAATGTGGACTAGTTTCCTTAGTGTTCTTTTTTTGTCAGTTGAGTGGGCTTGATGGCCGTGGATGACACTGATTGTTCCAGTGACACAAATGCTTGATTTTTCCAAATGAAAAAATCAGGTAAAGACTGGTATCTTGCGAAAGTCCCCCTGATAATGACAGGAGGACCATGCTGTTTCCTTTCAGGCAATGTAGGGTCTTCCTTTAGGCCCCTGGAAAGATGGCAGATTACATGTCCTGACTGTCCCAACTGCAGACTTAGGAAAATGTGGTCTCCCTTGAGATTACTCAGGTAGAATTTTGGACACATCTAGGAATATCAAGTTAACAGTTGTTACTGGTTCAGCTGTTACTTTCCCTTCTTTAGGACCATCCAGAGGAAGAGAATCCAGTAGTAGAGAAGAATTGCCCAACTGTTAATTCTCTTCATATCAGGCTGTTGGACAGAGTTTTCGAGAAGGAAAGGTTTTATTGTATTCTGTAACATTACTCTGGAAAGTTTAGTTTCTGAGATGATGAACAATTGACTTTCAAAGTAGTGATTGGTTTCACAACTGCAGGTGTGCTCTTGGACTTTAATTTTGGAAGAGCAAGAGGGCACCTGAAGACTGCACTCTTGACTCTAGAATTTCTACACTGCCTAGGTCTTGGGTAGCAACCTGCTTGCAAGCATGGTTTAGGGTAAGACAGAAGCTTACCTTGGCTGGGCTTGGGGTGAGTTAGGTTGAGTAGATACACTGCTTTCAGAGAGTATATTTCAGTGGGATGGCTTGGAGATCATATTCTTTCTGATTATGCAAGAGGGCACACAGTTCTGTCAGCACTCTCATGGTGTCAACTGTTACAAGATGATGGGATGGAGAAGGGGCAATTGCTTGTTGAAGTGTAATGGACAGTATATTTATCAAGGAAGTTAGGAGATGTGGGTTTCAGTCCTAGCTCTGCGAGCAGTCCCCCTTAGACAAATCAGACTCTCCTCTCTTTAAGTGGTAGGTTAGTTATGTTTGAAAGGAGGGAAGTAATCTAGGTCAGCACTGTCACATAGAAATATAATGTGAGAAACATGGAATTAAAAATTTTCTAGCAGGCACAATTTAAAAATCAAAAGAAGTAAATTTTTAATCACTTTAACCCCATATATCCAAATTATTACTGTTTCAACAGGTAATCAGTGTAAACATTATTTGCGAGACATTTTACATCTAATTATGTATTAGCTTTTCAAAGTCTGGTGTGTAGCACTTATGACAGATTGCAATTGGCCCAGCATGGTTTGAGTGCATAGTGGTCCCGCATGGTCAGGGGTTACCACATTGGACAGCATGAATTTAGATGATGTCTGGAGGTCTATCCAGTTCTAACATTCTATGATTCCATGACAGGCCACCCCTGGACTGCTTTTCCTTTTTCTAAACTATCTTTCTTTTGGGTTCTCATCTCTGGAAGACTCGAGTGTCAACCTGAACAGCAAGAATCATTTGTGACTAGACCCTTCTGCCCCAGAGATGCTGTAGACCTCCCAATAACAAAGCAATTAACTCTTCTGCTTACCTTGGGAAATCACTTTGAGATCCCGTGTGAAAGAAGATGATACATACAAATGCAAAGTAATTAGTCCTTGAGCATTTCTTCTGACATAGTCATGGACGTAAGTGTGATGCATGTTCCTGCCCGAAGCCTCAGGAAGTGTAATTAACTATCTCCTGTAAAGAGCTATGAGATGCTCCAGATGAAAGGTGGCCAGTGAGAGCCAAACATCACCCGGAGCAACATCTGATCATGCCCATCCCCAGTCAGCACCTTTACAAGCCCGGACTGACGTCACTTCTGCAGTTAGTAGCTCTTCCACCTGTGAAAAGATGTAATAGGGGTGTTGAGGCCCCACCAGGTGATCTTTTGCATTGTTGTAGATTCTAAGAAGCAGACTCCATTTCCCTGAAATTGTTCACATACTGCCTAATTGAGCTTGCCTCTCCTCAAGCTGAAGCCACTTCTGGTAGTAGATGAGTCAGAAATAGCTATGTGATTTCATTTGCACTTGATACTGGAGACTGGGTGAGTTCTTGTGCCCTGAGACTGCAATCACTAGCTGGTGCCAGGTCCTTGACTTCCCTCTGAGAAAGAATTTAAGGATGAGTCAAAGTAAAGTATAGCAGAAGCTTCATTGCAAAATGAAAGTACACACTTGAGAGAAAAGAGTCTGGGCACACTCAGATAGAGGACGTTAGTTGCCTGTTAGGTGTGGGGCTCTGATCTTTATGGGCAGTTGGGCAGTTATAATAAAGGGGTGGAATCTTTTTGCAGGGTTGTGAAAACAGGGAGGTCTTCCAAGAACTGTGGATGTTATTACGCATGGTCTATGCTAATTACTATACCAAGTGCAGTCTTTTTTTTTTTTTTTTTTGCATATACTCTGATTGCACAATTGGTCCTCTGGATCCCTGAATGGAAGAGTGATCATTTGCAGGCTAACTGGGTCTTTGTGCCCACCTGTGGCATGGGTTGGAGCAACAGGGTGCTTGTAGACATGAGAAATCACAGGGCTATCACAGGATTTACTCAGTTGTCCCGAATACCCTGACAGGTGTCAGGTTCACCTTCCTGTTCTTTTTCGGCTTGCAGTTACTCTACCTTTCCCTGTTCTACCTGCCTCATCTTCCCCCTTTTGAGAATTCCATTCCTTAATTCTTTAAGAGGTATAGAAAGGAACAGATCTGTCACCTGTAGCTGCTTCCTACTGACTAAGGGGCATTGGCCCCGCCTGGTATGGGAATGAAATTTTCTGGCTATCTCTCTCAGGGTTTCATTGGTGTGTCTGCAGGAGGGTCTGTGGTGGAGATGGGTTGACAACCTTGCATGACCATCATTGTAACATGGAAATGTTGTGATCTAGAAGGGACAAACTTTGACAGTTGATTGAATATGCATGGGAAAATGTGCATCAATATGCATCGGTATTGGGAGAGTCAGGGGTCCTAGAAAAGGTAAGATGTAAGCAAAGAGGCTGTGTAAGTAACACCTGAGTGTATTTAATAGCAGATTAGGCTGTGTCTAGGATTTATTTAGAAATGGTGGAGCTCAGGCTGAAGTTGTGAAGCCAGATAGTTTGTTCCAAGATTTTAGTTGCTCCCATTTCCACCTATCCAGAGACATTAAGGTAAAAACAGCAAGAAATATTAGACAAAACACATACTCTTATGTGATTTGGCTAATACTCCTCCTTGTGCAGCCAATAATCAGAGGCAATTCTGTAGTTCATCACCATTGCTACCAAGAAATATATTGATTGCCCTAAAGGTTTAAAGGTTTGTCCTGACTATTGGGCAATAATGACATAGATCTTGTGAAGTTTTTGGCTGTCACACTATTGTGGACTATTTCTCCTGTCAAGGCAATGAGGCTTCCTGTGTGTGCCACTGCTTGCAGAACTATTAACCTATCCCCCTCTTTTTTCTGGTTTTAGATGTTTTTGAGGATTTAATGACCCATGGGTTATTGGTAGATATTTGAGTGTGTGCATGTGGGGCACAGACATATCAAATTGTCCAGCAGTTTGATGATATGTGATTTATGTCTGAACATTGAAAATGTATGTCCAAACATTGAACTGCATATCCCTGATTGTTGCACATACATGTATACTGAAGGAATCCATTTTTTATAGAGGTCAAGGGATCCTCTTGTATGACTTTACCTCCATCCTTGTAATCCCAATAGTCGTTATCCTCCTTGTCATCCTAGTCATCTGACGACATCCTGGGTAGTCATGTCCCTACTGTAATTTCATATTTAACTTTAGAATTTTCTTGAAGTCTGTACCTGAGTATTGTAGGCCAATCTTAGTTGTCTGGGATCACATCCTGGTAGACAGAAATGAGGGGAACTACATTTGCATGGGACAGGGCCCAGGATGCAGGCTCCTCTAGCAGTGAGTAGCATCAGAGCATTCCATAGGGAGGACAAAGAGTATTTTGTGGCATATTCATCTGAGGATCTAAATTGGTGAACCAGACAAGTGAGTGGGGGCTCAGACATTTGTGGGTCGGTATATTAACTAGGTGGGCTGATATTTTTCAGTTGGGATTTGGTCCCCATTTAAGTCTTCTGTAAACTGGGTGATTTTGGATTGCTTCCCATGGGCTGGTTGTCCAATGAGTGGGATTTATTCCATGTCACTGGAGAGTTAAGGGTGACATACCCAACAGTTATTTAAGGAGGTGTTCCAAATGAGGTTTGGAGTAATCTGGACCCAAATATTATTTTCCCATTCAGAGCCCAAAGAAGTTGACACCCTGAAAGCATGATAAGGAGCGTAAGCATATTGGGTATGGCTATACCCAGCAAAGAGGAGAGTTCTTTTCCCCAAGGCATACTAAGACTGTAATAGCATAGTAACATGGAAAGAAATAATAAGAAGGCTAGGATTCCCAGCAGGAATAGTCACATTACTTATTTTTTAGCTTTGTTAGCAGAACAATAGCTTGGGATCCTTCAGGGGTTCACACGTGTCCTGTTTCGTGTCCTGTGTTGACTGAGAAGGAATGGATTTAATCCTAGATAGGTGAACCCAGAGGGCTATTTCCTGGAGTTTGACTGTAGTTGGTGTCCTCAAGATGACCTGGTATGGGCCCATCCATTTGCACTGGAGTTGATCTATGAGGGAGCCCTCGTTCCAGGTCTTTGAGAAAGACCATATCTCCTGGGAGGAATGAGGAGGTTAAATTTTGGGGGTTGGGAGCCAGGAGGATTTTACTTCCATATTCTGTAGGGCTTTTTTTTTTTTTTTTTTAACTTGTCTCAAGTTTATGGTATGTCTGGTTATTTCTTGAACCTCAGTTTCAATTCGATAGGTTGAGGTAAGTACAGTTCTTTCATACAACATCTCATAGGGACTAAATGGAAGATTGGATATGGGGACAGTTTTGACCTGAAGGAGAGCAATGGGCAGCAATATTATCCACAATTCACAAGTTTCTTGGCATAGTTTGGCTATTGTCTTTTTGAGGTAATGACTAGCTTTTTTCCCTTTTTCAGAGGATTGAGGTCTCCAGGAAGCAGAGAATGATAATTGATTCCAAGGACTTTAGCTAATTCGTGGGTGATTTTGGCTGTAGAGGTCAGGGAAGACCAAATTGTAGGATAAGTTCCTTAAGTATTATTTGGAATCTCTGAAGCCCTTCTGTCCTACATGGGAATGCTTCCATTCATCCTGTAAGGTATCAGTTAGTACTAGGAGCTATTTATAACTTCATGCCTGTGGCATTTGGGTAAATTCTACTTGCCAGTTTTCACTGGGATACGTTCCTCAATGTTGGGTTGCTCTTGGAAGTAGGGGTGGTTTCATTCTGCCTCCTGGTTTATTATGGTGGCCTGAGGACACACCTTACTAATATCTTTAACTGTTGGGTCACTTTTTGAGGAGGAGATGGGTAACCTGTGATGTTACAGTGTCATTTCCTTTGTGGGTGGGGTCAAGTATTTGGTTAATGACTTTCCATTGGCACTATGTGGGGGGAGTAGTACTTTGTCTTCCCTTATCCACCATCCACTAGGGTCTTCATTAAATCCTTTTTGTTTAGCCCAATCTATCTCCATTGGAGTGTATTTTGGGTTAGTTAGGGGCAGAGAGGCCTGGGGTCATAAGGCCAAGGTATTGGCTTTAATGGTCTTTGTAGCAGCTGCTTTTTTTGTTTTGTTTTTTGTTTTTGTGGCCTCTGGAGTGTGGCCACTTCTGGAGATTTTTGAATTGCCTTCAGGAGCTGTCTTATCTCAGGGCCATCACGTTTTATAGGAGAGATTTTTTTTTTTTTTTCATATAAAAGTCCTCCTTCTCTCCAGATGATCACATGAGCATGTGGAACCAGAAAGACATTTAGAGTCAGTATAAATGTTAATCCTTTTGTCTTTGCCCAATTGGAGAGCTCCATCAAGAGTCACTAGTTCAGCTTTTTTTTTTTTTAAAGATTTTATTTATTTATTTGACAGACAGAGATCACAAGTAGGCAGAGAGACAGGCAGGCAGAGAGAGAAGAGGAAGCAGGCTCCCTGCTGAGAAGAGAGCCCGATGTGGGGCTCGATCCCAGGACCCCGGGATCATGACCTGAGCCGAAGGCAGAGGCTTTAACCCGCCGAGCCACCCAGGCGCCCCACTAGTTCAGCTTTTGAGCTGAGGTGTTAGGTGGTAGAGATATGGCCTCTATAATTTGATGGAGGCTAACAATGACAGATCCAGTTCTCCTAATTCCATTGTCTACAAAGCTGCTCCCATCCATAAACCAAACCTTGTCTGCATTTTCTAGGGGCTTGTCCTTTCGATCAGGTCTACTAGAATAGATTTGTTCAATAGTTTTAGTGCAAGAGTGGGTCAGATTTTTTTTTTTTTCTGCCCCAACAAGTTGTTTGCTTTAGGGTTTAGTGTCTTTAAGGGTTATATCTGGGAAATCCAACAGAAAGACTTGGTACTTATTTAAGTATCTTCCTGTCAACCATTGGTGTCCTCCCTTTATTTCTGAAATTCCTTGTACCTGATAGGATATTAGGACTTTCAGGGGTGAGAGAGTGAGGTTAGTAGCTTCCTCACCTAGGATGGCCATGGCTGCTACCACATGGAGGCAGCCTGGCCATTCACTGGTGTTGTTTAGACACATAGGTCTCAGGTCTGGGGATTTCTCCTAGTTTTGAGTGAGGACGCCCAGGGCTATTGCATTCTTTAGCTACATATAAGGAGAAAGTCTTTTCTAGATCTGGAATCCTGAGGGCAGGAGTGATGGCTAAAAGGTCTTTGATGGCTTGAACAGACTTTTGCTGTTCCCCTGTGCACTTGAGCAGCTCATTCTCTGTTTTCTTTAAGGGCCTCATAAAGGTGCTATGCTATGAGCCCAAAATCTGGGATCCAGATGTAGCAAAATCCTGCCATCCTAAGAAAGTCCCCAGTTGTTGTTGTTGTTTTTCCTGTCTGTGGAGGGCCTATCTCAGGTCCTCCACAGACAGGAATTTGTTACTTTTTAACAAATTTGTTAATTTGTTACTTCCCTCAGTGGGCATAGTTAGTTCAGAAGGGTCTGGGTGGTAAGAGGTTCCCCTATGTGTCAGCCCGGCAAGACTGCCCTTCCCAGGGAGGCACAGATATTGGGGTTGACAAGGAGCTGAAGAGATAGAGGCTTTTTGAGAAATATCATCTCTGGAGGAGGAGATGCAGATGGCAGAGGTGTAGGTACCCTAGGTGGAGGGGAACCTCCCAATAGGGGCTTGTTTACAGTGTCAGGTTCTTGGCTAGGAGGACCAGGAGGGATGTGTGCATAATAGATATGGTATTTCCCCCAGAGATTGGGATTTTGGTGTAATGCCATAAATGTCTATACATAAGGGATTTCTGTCCATTTTTGTTGCTGTTTAAAAGTCGGCCTAATTGTAGTATAGTATTGTAATTTAGGGTTCCCCATTCTTAGGCCAAAATTCTCTTCCCTCCGATTTATATTGAGGCCAGGTGTTATTGCAGAAAAAGATCAGTTTCCTTTTCTTCAAGACATCTAGTTTAAAGGTTTACCAACTTTTAGGAATGTAGCCCAGGAGAGAGTCACTGGGCACTGAGAAAGAGTTATCCATAATTCTGTCCTTCATCCTGGAAGAGAGAGGAGAAGGAAAAAGACTAAGTAACTCCATGTTCACTTTAGGGAGAGGACCCATATGGCCTGCTGATGCAATCAGGCATCTCTGGCCTCTCGCTAATTCCTGACACCTAGGCATCCCTGGGATCCTCTAGGCTGCCATGGTGTCCACTCTAGTCAGAAGACCTGTAGCCCATAGCCAAGTATTCACCCTGCGACTCGAGGGAGCGGATCTTCAACCAGCTGTGTGTCCAAGTGTCTGCAGCCTTTGGGACTTTGGAAAGAAGGGGAAGGCTTTCAGATCCAAGGATTCCACATTGTTGCCTGAATTCTATGAGAGCAGGCAAAATGATGATCCTAATATCAGCCATATCCAGCTGGATAGTAGTCAGAGTGCTACCCAGCAAAGTCTGTAAAGTTAGGCCTTGAAGGGAATGGGTAAAAAGAGACTTCCTTCCATAACCCCTAAAAAGCCTACAGAGAAACTTTCCCTTGGATGAGGAGTTGGCCTGTTGCCAGAACCAATGCCAGGAGAGGCCCAGTTTTGCAAAGTGATCCTGATTAAGGAAAAAAGAAGGATTACAAGTAAGACCATATTTTAAGAAGCAAAGAGAAGAGCAATATGTGTCCCATGGATCCATAAGGTGTCAGTCCATGGACCTTGACTAATCAAGGGAACAACACAGAGACAATGAGTCCAGTATGAAGGCCAGCAAGGTAGAAGACTAGTTTTGGAGTGGTTGGCCGAAAGATAGGCATAAGAACCTCTGTCCAGTAGCCACTGGTACTGGCTTTCATAGACCAAATAAAGTGGGGGAGGGTGGAGATTATAAAGAGAGTGTCCAGAGACAGCCTTAAAGGCAGAGTGACATTGTGGTCCCCAACAATCTGGTGTAGCAGGGGCCAAGGGCTCTATTGATTGCTCAACAGTCTGATGAAAAACTTGAAACTGTTAAGACAAACAATAGTCCCCTTAACCACAATAGCAGTGGAGAAATTTTCCAGAACCTAGGCTCAAGTCAGAGTAAAAAAGTAGTCCTCGAGGTAAAAGAAATGGTTATTCAGGATTGCCACAGGACTGGATATGCATGATTTCACTGTACCTTGGTTCATAGACATGCTTAAGGTTGGTGGGTGGTCTAAAGTCCATCTAGCTCATTCCATGATCAACTTATCCTCACATGGGAGATTTCTAGAGGGTGGCAATTGCTCTAATGGCTTTTAACTGCTTGACCTGTGCCTGCCATTTGGAGTGGCACTTCCCTAGGACTGTCAAGAATAAGAGAGTCAAAGTCAAGATACAGAAAGTGTGTAATTTTTAAGGTTTTGGGATGTTAGGACCTTGGAAGAGAAGTTTGAAGTGTTTCTGAAATGGACAGAAGAAATGTCCAATCCTATGGAGGATGGAAAAAATACCTAGGACTCCAAGAAGAACAATTAGGAGGGCTATCAGTAGCAAAGATCCAAAGGTTTCCATCAGGACGATTTGTTGAGTAGAATAACCTGTGTGTGGAGGCCAGGTGGCATTTGGAGACACAATGGAAAGGAAAGGGAGATCAGTTAGTATCAGAGTAGGGGGAGTAAAGCACCTAAGTATCTCCTGGCTGCTCTGCCAAAAATATGATACAAGAGTTTGGGTGAGTTCTCAGGTCCTGAGATCTCAGCTACTGGCTGGTGCCAGGTTCTTCTTCTTCTTCTTCTTTTTTTTTTTTTTTTTAATTTTATTTATTTATTTGATGGAGATCACAAGTAGGCAAAGAGGCAGGCAGAGAGAGTGGGGGAAGCAGGCTCCCTGCTGGGCAGAGAGCCCTATGCGGGGCTTTATCCCAGGACTCTGGGATTATGACCTGAGCCAAAGGCAGAGGCTTTAACCCACTGAGCTACCCAGGAATCCCTGGTGCCAGGTTCTCGATTTCCCCCAGAGAAGGAATTCAAGGACAAGTCAGAGTAGAGTATAATAGAAGATGCTTTATTGCAAAGTGAAGTACATACTTGAGAGAAGGGAGTGTGGGCACACTCAGATAGAGGACCTGAGTTGCAGTGTGTATATGTGAGTCTCTGATTTTTATGGGCAGTTATAATGCAGGGGTGGAATATTTTTGCAGGTTTCTGGGAATGGGCGGGACTTCCAAGAACTGTACATATCATGGCACAAGTTCTGTGCTAGTTATATAGACAAGCACCAGCTGCTTTTTCTTGTATATACTCCAAATATACTCTAAATGTACAATTGGTCCTCAAGCTCCCTGAGTGGAGGGATGGAAGCCTTATTCTCTGTCATTTTCAGGCTAACTGGGCCTTTGTGCACTGTTAGGCAAAGGCACTGGGCCTTTGCACTGTGGATTTGTGCAACAACAAGATGCTTATGGCCATGAGAAACCCCACAGCTATCATGGGATTTACTCAGTTGTCAGAAACACCCTGTCAGGTGTCTAGTTAACCCTGATTCCTGTTCTTTTTTCCTCCTACAGACACCCAATATTTTCCTATTCTACCTGCCTTACTTTCAATACAGTTTTTTTGTTGTTTGTTTTTTCTCTTTTGTTAAGTTGAGTTGGTCTTCAAGACAAATGGGAGAACAGTGGAGTCTATCTTTGATACTCACCTGTTTTCTCTTTTCAGGGCCTGTTGCTCTTCCTAAGGATCTGACCATCTGGCTGGTCACCCCAGCCCTTTTTCCTGTTTCTCGTCCCTTCCTGTCATTCTATCATCTAACCAGGTCCAGGACTCATTTTTACTCTCTCTCATCTTTAAAACTGGCTTCTTAAAATTGGTATTTTGTAAAAATTTTATGGTGTTCTTTTCTCAGATGTGAAAGCCGTGGTGGTTTGTCTCATTTGTTCATTCCTGTATCTATCTATTCATTAACTCAACATTTATTATGTATCTGCCTACCTCTGCTTGGTAGACAGAGGACCAGGCCTGTGAGGTAAGATGTGCCTCTTTTGATGATTCCTTTTTTCCTGCCTGTCCCTTACATGTTGATGATCCCCTGGCATCCTTCCTCCTCTTTTGCTCACAGAATGTTCTCCATATTCCTCATGCTCTCCTAAGGGCTGCTGCATTTGGCTGTGAATGTTGTGAATTGCACAACTCCAGGGAACATGAACAAGGGGCTGAGTTCCACAGCAACTGATCCTGCTTTCCCTGAGAAGGCTCATCAGGTTCTATGCCAGTGAGCCCAGAATCTGTATCTCCAAGACCTGCTTTAGTCTTGAACCCCAGGCCTAGATTTATTCTTCTTCTTTTAATTGAGTTAACATATCCCTATGTTCAAGTGTGCCAAGGGTGCTTTCTTAGTCATTCTGGGCTGCTGTAACAAAAAATACCATTGACTGGGTGGCTTAAACAACAGAAATTCACTTCTCACAGTTCTGGAAGCTTGGCAGCCCAAGATCAAAGAGCTGCCCAACTTGAATTTGGTGGTATGCAGATGGTGCTGTGCTGCCTGTATGCCTGCCAGAATGGAGGGGGAGAGAGAGAAAGAGAGACACACAGAGAAAGACAGAGGGACAGAGAGTTCTTAAATGTCTCTTCGTACAAGGGCACTAATCCCATCATGAGGGTTCCATGATCACCTCCTGAAGGCCCCACCTGCGAATAGAATCCCACTAACGATTGAATTCCAGCATAGGAATTTTGAGGAAACACAAAATTTCAGTCTATAGCAGGCACTAGTCTTAAGTGTCCAGTTAATGGATTTCCATATGTATGTTTTCTATCCAGGTCAAGATACAGAACACGTCCAGCACCCTAGAAGATCCCACTGGACTCCTTCTTAGTACTATTCTTTAGATGGAAACATTTTTTAAACTTTTTTTAAAATTTTTTTAATTTTTTAAACTTTTTGACCATGGATCAGTTTTGCTTGTCCTTGAGCATATATACATATATTATATATATATGTATAATATATATATAATATTTTAGAACATAGAAATACATTTTAATATGTTTTATAAAATATATGATATTCATATATAATATAAGATATTTAAATAATTTAGTATCAATATTAATTTTAATTAATATTAAATATTTAAATAAATAAAATATAAAAAACACAATTTAATACAAATATATAATATAATGTATATTGTATATTTATACTTATATATATGTATGTATATGTGTGTGGGTGTGTGTGTGTATGTGTGTGTATATATATATATATATATATATAAAACATAGAGTTTATATTCCTTTCTTGGTTTGGTTTCTTTTATTCAAAAAATATCTGAGATATTTATCCTTGTTATTATATAAATCAACATTCAGTCCCATATTTCTCATAGGATATTCCTACTTGTATATCTTGCTGGGAAATCCAGTAGTATATAAGCACAACCAAATACATTATTTTATATTTTATTTATTTTAATTTTAAAAATTGCTTTATTTTTTTATTTTTTTTTTAAAGATTTTTTTCATTTATTTGGGAGAGAGAGAGAGAGCACCAGTAGTGGAGCAGCAGGCAGAGGGAGAAGCAGGCTCCTCGCTGAGTGAAAGCCTGATGTGAGGCTTGAATCCAGGACCCCGGGATCATGACCTGTTCTGAAGGCAGATGCATAACTGACTGAGCCACCCAGGTACCCCTTAAAAAGTGTTTTATTTATCATTAACTAGATTCTACCCCTGAAACATTATTATATATTTAAAAAAAAGGTTGAGTGGCACCCTATCACCAAAAGAATTAATACTGGTTGCTGGGAAATTTCAATGAGACAATGTATAGAAAACATGCAGTGTAGTTCTCAAGTAGTTAAAAAAAGTTATTTAGAATTGGGAGAGGCATGACATCCTCGTTGGTCTACTTTAATCTTACCTGTTTATTTTCTTTTGGGGAGATGGGCCCTGAGCTATCTGGTATTCATATTGTCTTAAATAAAATTTTAGTCATTAATAGGACTATCTAAAATGATATTTTTGCTCTGGGGATTTAGCAATACATTGAGGTCTACTTATTTGTTCTTTTGAATGGGAGTCAATTTGCTAGGAACTACAGATCAGGCTTTGGGAGTGACTTAATTGACTCCTCTGTGTGAGAAAAACAATCTAGATGTTTTGTCACCTATAATCATGGAATGACACTTTTAATCACAGAGAGGATCTTAAGACACATAAAGAAAAATATGAATAAAATAGTAATACCCTTACAGGCAGCCTTTATTTCCAAGTAAATGTCAGACCTACTGTATTGCAATAGAGTGGTAAATTATTCATTTTGCATAACCTTAAACTTTAAACATAATGTGAGCCTCAGCGAAGTTCTATCAAACATTATAAATAGCTAGACAAAGGAAAGAAGGAAACGGAATTCTGGGAATTTGGAGTACACACTCAGGGAATCTCCCACCCTGGGAACAAATTCGAGGGGCTGGGAAAGCGGATGAACTGCAGATGTCCGGAGTCAGGAAAGAGTTGGGAGTTGCTAAGAATTGCACAAAAGAAGGTTAGTGGCTGAGCAGGAACCCGATTTCCACAAATCTCTGAGGCCGTAGTTTTAGTCATTGTGGCTCTATTGCTGTAATACACACTTAACATGTCACAGAATGGGCAAAATTCGAACCCCGTCCACACCAAACATTGTCGGTTTTGGCAAGCGGGAAATGTTCACAGTCATAATACATTTTAAAAATAGAATGAAGAGAGAAATATGATGTCCTTCACACATATAGCTTCCCAGCCATTCTTTGGTTACAATTTGTCTATAATACAGAAGATGACTACAGTGAAAAAAAAGCAACTGTTCTTTTCCTCCCCAAATTCCTTTATTTCTCAGTGTCTTCTTTTCATGGTAAAGACAACGCTGTAGAGACACCATGATGGAAATGGAGAGTCTTCAGGTGGTCATCTGTGCTGCTGAGAATGTGGGGTGGCATCAGACTGGCTGAGCGAGCAACCACAGGCAGGGGAGGCAGAGCTCCTTCTGAGCAGAGGCTGTGAGGACCCTCAGGATGAAGAGGTAGAACTACCTCTCAGCGAGGCAGTGACTAAGTGTAGGTAAGCAATTGCCCTAATCTGTCTGGACTTCTGTTCTCATCTCCAAGTTGATGATAGCAGTGGTACCTAGCTCACTAGCTATATTCATGCATTCTTCATTCACTCAGTGGGTATCCTACTTGCTCTGCATGGGACATTGTGCTACGTATAGAGCAACACAGACCTGAGAAAAACATGGCGACTTCCATGTTATTGCTGCTCCCTCTTTGCCATGAAGGTGACCGATTTCATGAGACCAGTTGTTGGGCTGGAGATGAAAGAACTGAGTTTAAGAGCTTTGGGTCATGACTCTCTGGGCAAAGGTCAAGGAGAAAGAACGTGTGATGGGAGAGATACAGCATAGGGGAATCCCAGAAGTGTGACCGGTGGATTAGGGTTTAAATCTTGCTTCTCTACCTTACTAGTATGTGACCTTGGACAAATTACCTGCACTCTTGAGAGCTTCTTTTGGAGAATGGAGATGGTAATACTTACTTCCCAGGACTGAAGGGAAGATTAATGAGGTAATACATGAGCAAGCTGAAGGAGAGGGAAAAAAACTGATAATAATAATTCTATATTATGCAGCCCTCAAAACCCCCGAAATCTTGCCATTTGCAATGACATGGATGGAACTAGAGGCTATTATGGTAAACAAAATAAGTCAGTTAGAGAAAGACAATAATCATATGATCTCATTGATATGAGGAATTTGAGAACAAGACAGAGGATCATAGGGGAAGGGAAGGAAAAATGAAACAAAACCAAACCAGAGAGGGAGACAAACCATAAGAGAACCTTAATCTCAGGAAACAAACTGAGGTTTGCTGGGAAGCAAACTGAGGGGCATGGGAGGGATGGAGTAGCTGGGTAATGGACATTGGGGAGGGTACATGTTGTGGTTAAGAGCTGTGAATTGTGTAAAACTGATGAATCACAGGCCTGGACCCCTGAAACAAATAATATATTATATGTTAATAATAAAACAAGAAACAAACTGAGGAAAAAATAATAATTCTACATTATTAGTAATTGCTACTAAGCAACTACTCAGTGATTCCCTTTTTTCACTTGCTATGTGTGAGGGCCCAGTGATTCAGCAGAGCATGGGACAACCCCCTGCAACACAGAGTAGGTCAAGTCTGTTGTTGTCAAGTCTGAAGCCGACATGACTGAAGGATGGCTGTATATGTGGGGGTGGCATGTGGCTCTCCTGGGCCTTGGGTTATAGCTACTTTCCACCTTGATGACCTGTGGTCAGATCTGTGTTGGATTAAAAAATAAGGGCCACCACAAGAATTATCTCTATTTGAATCTCATAAGTTGGCTTATGTATTCCATCATATATCTTTCTTCACCATCAAGAGTATTTTGGGGATGAGTAGTATAAAACAGGGAGGGAGGAAATAGCTATTATGTCATCTTGTAGATATCTGTTTAGTTGGCCCTGATATCCTGTAAGATCCCATTAGCTTTCAGGGAGGTCTGTATCTCTGCATGAAACTTCCAGTGTACAGAGGTCTCATTTTGCACAGCACTGGTTTCCTAAGAAGTAACATATAAATTGAGAAAAAGAAGAAAAAAACAAATCTCATTAAACTCACTAGGACAATTGTAGGTTATATATGCTTGGGCAGTTCTAAACACATAAAAGTAATCAGTCCCTAATTTATATTAATCTGGTAAAGTTAGATGATCAAGGCTTGACTTTTCTCAAAGTGAGAGATATCCTTGTATTTAGGAACAGAAGTTAACAGAGACCACGTGGCCTTGCTGGGGGCAGTTAAAAGCAGGTTACTCAGCTCCTGCTTTAGATAAACATGGGATAAGAATGTCAAGTCCCTACTAACCTCACCCCCCTTTTCCGGGCTCCCCACACACCACCCCAGCTCTCCCAGATGTTTCAGATTCCAAGAATGTTTGCATTGATTAAACATTCTATTTTTTGCTTATTTCCCCATCCCAGACCTTGGAAATGTTGTCTTTACTTTTATTGCTTGAGATCAGGGCTATTTCTGGAAGGTGTGGGGTTCAGGGAAAAAAAAAAAAAAAATCACAGTATGCGCTCCTCCCTCCCCTGGTTCTTTTCTTTCATACAGGTGGAAGCCGACATGACTCAAGGACGGCTGTTGTAGGTTGAGAGACTATCCAAAGTCTATCCTTGAAGGATTCTGCTGGAATGTTCTGTGAGTGATGGATAAAGGAGTGTTTATTGTCTTGTTGCAAGTGCACAATTCAGCCATCTTTTTTAGAACCCTGCAATCTTTGCTTAGCAACTTGTGTGTAGAGTGGGGTGGGATGTATGGGGGAGGGAGAGAATGGTCACATGGCTATGTCCTGGGGAGGGAGGTGAAAGGCAACAGTGCTGGGAGGCATTTTACTTTGGAAAATAAGCCGGCGATCTCTGGGGATTAGCCTATCAGTCATCTAGCCATTTCGTTTCAACTGTAATTCACTTCAGTGATTTGCTCCCTAGGTAACTGCCTTCAGGCTATGCTCAGGCCCGAGATTAGAGGCAGCTGTGGGACATAGCACAACACATTGGACACTTCAAGTCAGGAGACTGGGATTAAATGGGATGCTGCCACTTCCTGATGCTGTAGATGTGGGCAAGTCAGTGAATCCCTCTGAACCTTAGCTTCTTTATCTCTTGAAATGTGGACAACAATATCACGGGATTGGCATTTCAGTGTTTTGTGAGGATTAGATGGAGTAATGTCTTAGTCAATTCCAGTCCAGCATTTGACACACAGCGAGTGATTCAAACTTTTGAAGTTAATAGGGTTCTTTTCCTGAGGAGGGGTTGTCTTCACTGGGGTGTCTCTGCTCTGACATCTCTTTAAAATGTCCCTTACCTGTCTGAAAGTGAAACTGGTATGGAGAATTCTGGGTCAAGGTGCTGTCAGAATAGAAGTTTGGTCATATTTTCTTGTGGTTGTTTTGTGTTATTTCCTCCACTACCCATTTTGTGAAATAGGTGGGGTCCTGCGTTTAGGAATGATGGGAAGCTTTATTTTCCCCAGTCTGGAGCTTCAGTGGGGGGTCCATGGGGTTTGCCTAGGGAACGTGTAGGTGCTCAGGACTACCACAGACTCGCCACGTATCTGAGGGCAGCATCCGGGAATCCGCGTTGAAAGTCAAGTAGTTTGGAGGATTCCTGTGCACAGCACGGTGGAGAGCCATTGCTTTAAGGTGGTTATTTAGTACGTAGGCTGACTGTGGAATCTGAGTGCAGATTTGACTGGTGTGAAAGAGTCAGGGAAGGAGAGTCAGCACAAGGTCACGTTGCTTGAGAGGTGGAAGGTCGCTGTGGGGAATAGCTGAAGGCCAGTTTTGCTGACTTTGTTGACTTAGCTAGTTCCTTGCTTCACTAGGAAGGATCACATTCTGGGGACAGAAAGCAGGGCTGATTCCCAAGAATTCAAGCCTGGACTGAATCAGTAAATTCAGTTGGTTTTTTTTCCCCTCAAATTTTTGGTTTTGCCCAAAGTTCTGACAGGGTCTGGGTTGCACTTATGGATACATGCTAGGAGGACTAGGGCACGTACTCTTACCGTGGATTGTGCTGGTGGGAACTTTTCTTCCTCTCCGGTAACCATTTTGAACCTGAATCTCATGTTTGCTGGCAGCATAAGAAACAGGCATGAATCAGGTTATTGTATTTCCTGAATTAAACTCTGCCTTTGTAAGGCTCAGCCCACATGAATAAGGGATATGTTTTCCTCCCAGTGACACGTCTGCGGTTCCTCCTTCCACCTCCCACCCAAACATCCTTCCAGAAGAGGAAGAGAGCTTTCGTACCAACAGCAATGAGATTTTAGACAATTTAGCAGGCTGTGCTGGGGTTCCTGGAATGGAGTGGAAGGCCCAAAATAGATATCCGGGAAGAAAAGAGGAAATGGCAACAAAGAACTCACTTTAAAATTGCAGGACCCCGCAGGACCTTTTATTGCTACAATTGAATCACGTGAATTTTTGGTCTCTGCCATCAAGAGAGGTGTTCCCACGAACTGACTCATGGTCCTTGTTTCCTTCCTGAATAAAAGAAAAGAAAACCATTCTGATGAGCTGAGCAATCCCAGCTATTAAAGTAGTAAGAACTCATGGATCTTAGGTTCACACAGAAGTTTCGGTGAAATAATACAGGCTTTAGAGATTCTGTTCCTGTGAAAATTGATTCACTCAGCAAATGTTCACTGAATGCCTACCGATGGGCCAGGCACCGTGTTAACACTGGGACACAGAAATTGATAAGACATTGCCCTATGCATTAAGGAGCTCTTTCTCCATAAGAGAAGACACAAATAAGGAATGCTATAAAATATGAAACTAAAGGACAGACTGCTCTGATTTGTTCTGTGGTTCTTCATCTGGCTACTACTGAGTAGAATTTAACAAGAAGAACTTAACTGTTTACTTGCTCTAGTGGATTGCAGAGTGCCCTCCCTAAATTCCTGTTCTTCTAGAATCTCAGAATGTAATATTACATAGAAATAGGGTCTTTGCAGGTTTAATTAGGGTAAGATGAGGTTACATAGGATTAGAGAAGGCCTTAAGTCCAGTGCCTGGTGTCCTCATGAAAAGGGGAAAGGGTACAGAGAAACACACAGGGAAGAAGGACACATGAAGATGGAGCAGAGATGGGAATGATATGTCCACAAGCCAGTGGACACCAGAGATTGCTGGCAGCTACCAGAAGTTAAGAGAAAGGCGTGGAACAAATTGTCCCCCTGAGCCGCCAGAAGGAATCAGCCCTGAATTCAGATTTGTGGCCTCTAGAATTGTGAAAGCATAATTTTCCTTTAAGGCACCCAGTTTGTGGTGGGTTTTCATGGCAGCCCAAGAGGAGCAGTCAAGTTGCTTTCTAGAGACTGCATGTTGTTGTTCATTTCCTTGTTTTGTGCTTGAATCTACTAAACATCACATGCAATGTTCCTCTTGGTGTTGGGAAACCGATGGCTACTGATAAAAGAGAGAACTGGTCATGAGACAGATCAGCAATGCAAAAGCTCCCATGGTTACTTCTTCTTTGCCTCATACTTTGGTATCTTCTGATCAAGTTATTCTGGCTGGTCCTTAACACCTCAGTACTAGTCATTTTCCTTGGCTGTGGTCGCTTCCTCTCTATTCTTACTTGCTGGTTTTCCCCCACTTGAGCTAGCTCCAACATATTTTCTAGAAAAGGCTTAGTTCCTTATAACACTAGTTAGTACCTAACCACATGGACCTGCTAACTCATCATCCAGCTGTGATTCCTTGGCCTCATCTTGTTAACAAAATCTAGTAAGAAGGTAATGGCTGTGTGAATCAAAGAAAATTTTAGCCCTATAGCCTTCTGATTGTACTTAGAAATGTAAGAATGTTCTTGTTGGGAGAAGTAAATGTAATTACGTTTTTTAATTGTATTAGTACAGGAGTTGAGGTGAGTGTTGGTGGTTTGTCCAATATCGCATAACTGGTCAGTGCCAGAGTGGAGATGGAACAAAAGATCCTTGCGTTCCCCTCCCCACTGTGTCAGGCAGGGATGGACTGGCTGTTATTCCACAGATTCCAGTGGCATAGATGCCAGCAAGAAGGATTTCTTGATCAGGTTGTCTTCTCTGGGAAGATTTTAAGAATTCTACTTCTCTTTCCTTTCCCCGGCCTCGTTATTAAGTAGATGCCAGATGGTGAATTGCAGATTGTATTTCAGTTTCTCCATTCACTCTGAAATTTTATGACCTTGGTTTCACATCCACAGGGAAAAATGTTTCCAAAGAAGCTTGGAAATTATTGAGGGGATTGAATGTCCCTCCAGTAGCCCCCTGGGACACATCTAGGGGTAAACATATCTTTTTAATCTATTCATTTTTCTCATCCATGGGGACTACTGGGTAGACCATTTGGAAAGAAAAAAGTAGGTTAATTTAGTTTAGAAAAGAAAAAAAAAAAAGGCCTGAATGATCCCTACTCTCCCTTCTCTCTCCCAAATACGATTGATCATGAAATTTGTTCTAGAAGAGAACCCAGGATTGTTAACAGGCCAGACCAGCCACCTACCATACTTTTGTTTTACAACCTGAGCATCCATATCACTCTTATGAATAAAGAATAAGCCAAACAGGGGCGCCCAGGTGGCACAGTAGTTAAGTGTCTGCCTTTGGCTCAGGTCATGGTCCCAGGGTCCTGGGACTGAGTCCTGCATTGTGCTTCCTGCCCAGCGGGAAGCCAGCTTCTCTCTCCCCTACTCTCCCTGCTTGTGTTCCTTCTCTTGCTGTCTGTCTCTCTGTCAAATAAATAAATAAAATCTTTGGGCGGGGGGAGAATGGGCCACCATTTCCCAGCAGCCAGAAGTGCTCATTCTCACCTCCAACCACAGGGCAGGCTTCTGAGAGGCATGACTACCTGTCAGAGGTCACTTTGGGAAAGTAAACCAAATTCTTTTGCTTCGGTTTCCTCATTTGTAAAATGGTGATCATGCTCTCTCTCCATTTCTCAGGATTATTATGAGGACTAGAGATAAGATACATAAAGCAGCTCTTGGCAAAGAATAAGTGCTTCATAACTGGGAACTATTCTTATTATTTTTTAAGTTACTATGATCATTTGTGTATTTTTGTGCACAGCCTGAATCACCCTGAAATCTGAAATAGAAGAAACCTCCCTTGGGCTTATTAATTTACTTTAGAGATAAAACATTTTTTGAGTCACCTTCAGCCACGTTTTGGCTGGTTCATTTGCTTATTAACGTGTCTGAACTTTCTCAAAGCTTTTGGGAAACTGGCCAGCCTCAGGTGTCCTAGTGCAGGGACTATGTAGGGGAAGTAGGAAGAGGCAGTGAAGGGTGTGCTCTTCATGGGTTAGTGTACACCTGGCTGAGTTACTCCAGCCCCAAAGGGCCCACGCCTGACAGGGGACATCTCAGAGATGACTGAGAAGAGGAGTTTATATTAAAATAACGGTGGCATCTCATCATGTGATCTGTCCCCTCAGGGAGAGACAGTGTCTCTGCCCTGCAGCAATCACATCCATTTTTTCTGCAGCCATTTTAGATGCTGCTTGATCTCCTGCCCTCTCTCTCTGTGTCTTCCTGATAAATGAAGGCACTATTTCCCTTCTCATCTGGGAGGAATTATAGTTATGTGCCTAAAGGAAAGAACACAACTGGTGTGCTATTAAGCATGCTGGATCTGAGCATATCTAAGGTTAAAGAAGCACCTGTTTTAATATCTTCCTTAGGAAATTAGTTTGGACAAAACACAAGGCATCCAACTATCAAAAACTGGGACCAGTGGAGAAGATGGAGGGTTCTAGCCAAACAAATGAAGAACTATCAGTGAAATGGTTATGTCGTCTGCAGGCATATGAATTTCAATCTTAACTTCTGGGCAAGTGTGTTCTATTACACTGGAAATGATCTTGAGTTGTGTTTCAGCTCTGCATCATAGTGGTGTTCTGACATGGGGCAAAACTTGAGTCTCATGTCCTCACCAGATATGGGGATAACAATATGTATTCTATCTGATAGACTGGTTGTGATAATCAAATGAGTTTAATGTTTGTAAAGATGCCCTGTAAAATACAAAAGGCCACATAAGTATTACTATCTGGTTATGGCTCAACAAGAATGGGCTTCACATCTGTGTCATTTCCAAATGGATCCAGGAAGAATTTAGCAGCTGAAGCAGTTTCACTGCTTCATTTGGTTTCAAAACCTCAAGTCATCTGGAAAATTACAGGGTTGGAGTGGCTGAGAACGTGAAGCCACCAAGGAAGGCATTTGTGAAGGGCCCTGTGGCCTGGTGCCCCCGAGGTCTGCTGCAGACACCATGGAGATATCAGCTATTTTCAACCAGAGAGAGGGGCTGAAGAAACTAAATTTTCTGTGTTCAGTTCCAAAAAGCCTGAGGAGAAAGTTAATTTGCTCAAGCTTGCTTAGGGCCTTTCTGGTGCAGTGGGGAAAAAGAAAAAAAAAATCTTTCATGAATAGGAGGAGTTGGAAAGTTAGAATTTTCAAGACTCTGCCTGAACTGCAGGAACAAGAAGAATCCAGCAGGAGACATGGAAAAATCAAATGTGTCCCTCCCCTGACTCTTTTCCTTGATCTCCTTCCTGGCAGGATATGCAGAATTTGTCTCACTAATAGAGCTCTTGAAAGGTTTCAGCCAACATGTGGGCTCATGTAGGAAACACATTTTGAGTGGTTTTCGTTCTTTACATGATGGTGGTAGATTTATGTTAGGACAATGAGGTAAGTCTTTCTTAGTGTGCCCAGTTGAAGGATGAATGCTAACATGAGTTGTTAAGCTCATAATGGTTCCCAGCCTGGGCTTCAGTGTTGGGGGAGCCAAGAAGTGTTCTCAGTCCTCAGAATTCTTTAAGATTAGGCCTACTTCTTGGGGCAAGAGGAAGGGTGAAGAGATAACACGTCCAAAATAATAGCTTGATTTATTCATTTCATTTATTCATTGGATTCTGTTCTTCACTCACTGTGTTTTGCCTGTATTTCTTTTCTTTTCTTCTATTTTTTTTTAAATATTCTATTTATTTATTTGACAGAGATCACAGTTAGGCAGAGAGGCAGGCAGAGAGAGAGGAGGAAGCAGGCTCCCTGTGGGGCAGAGAGCCCAATGTGGGGCTCAATCCCAGGACTCTGGGATCATGACCTGAGCCAAAGGCAGAGGCTTTAAACAACTGAGCCACCCAGGCGCCCCTATTTCTTTTCTTAATTAATCATCACAACAAATTTATGGGGGAGATATTACCCCATTTTTTCAGAGGAGAAAAACTAGTGCTAACAGATGTGACATAACTAGCCCAAAGTCACACAGTGCTAGAGAGATGTTAGAACTAGGATTTGAACCCATGCCTGGCTCAACAGGGTAGGTGTCTAAGGGATGGGTCATATTCACCAGATTGTAACAATCGGTGGCTGATAAATCAGAACAAGTCTGGCAGGAAACAATTGTCCTTCTATACCAATGAGTATGGGCTGATAAATAATCCTCATATTATTGAATAAATGGTTTGAAAGTCATGTTAACTATCAATAGTCAAAGAGTGATAAGGTGAATCATGGTTATGAGGCCACATCTACGATGTAAGTTAAACCTTTTGTAACTCCAATTATAATTTGACAAACATCCACGGCATTAGTATGAGAACTTCGCTTCTCATTCTACCCCAAGTGTCCCCCAAATACTTCTGAGAGTTCCATGGGGTCTTGTTCTCTGGACTCCTAGTCTGCTAGGCACAGCTGTATTTTGGTGACTGTCCCCACTTCTCTCCACCATGGACTCCACAGATGCACTGCTACTCTTTCTTCACCTGCAATAGACCCCCACGTCCCCGCCATCTTAGGTGTAGATCTTCTCACAAATCATTTAGATGTTTAAATTCTATTTTATTCAATTTTCAGGGATACTTATTCTTTCTTTACTCTTTGGGAGAATGCTAAGAACATGGTTTAACCCTAGTACTGTTCCCTTCGACCAATTTTATAGCTGGCCTAAAGGAGAATTTCACTTTTAGTCCCCCAATCATAATACACATTGAGCTCTTACTGTTTATCCTGCTGGGAGACATGTCAGAGACAAAAAGAGAAAGTATTTTTAACATTCAAAGAGGTTTTTGCCACCCTCCCCTGCACCCAGGAGAAACAAGAAACAAGACTGATGAACACATGGTCTTTGATGGGGACAGAGCATTGAAGAAGGAGAGAAGGTGCTTGGAGATCAGTTCAGCCCTTTCACCCTAGTGTGACCATGCTCAGCCTCATGTTGAGCCTTCATGTCCTCATCTGGAAACAAAAGAATTGGCTTAGAAGATACCTCATTGCCATTCCCGCTCTGCTTTTTTTTCTTTTTTTGGACCCCATTAAAACATATGACAACAATGCTAAACAATCTGTAACATACCCTGAAATTAAGAGATGGACTATATGTATATGTTGCAAGAAAAAGAAGAATCATAGTGGGGTAAGGGGGTCTCTGGGAAGACTTCATGGATGAGAGGGGACTCCTTGGATATTGAAGAATAATTAGGTTTAGATTAGCAATAAAAAGAAGAATTTGGTCCATTTCTACTGAGGCTATAAATGGATTGAGAAGTTGCCATCTAGAGGGAAATTTTAGTCAGTAGAGGCGGTATGTGGATGGGTTCATCAGATATGCACCTTGGATGAATTTGTTATATTTCTGTCCCCAATTTGTTCTCCTAAAACCTAGTTGAATTTCTTGGGCTTCTTTCTTGCCCTCTTACCTAAAAAAGGAGTAGCAGCACATTTTTTTTTAAACATTTCACTACTTCTTGCTCCTGAGTCCCAAGGACAAGAAAAGTTTATGTATGTATAATGACTGTCCATTGTCTTTCTTGTTTTTGAAATCCCCTTAGCAATATCTTCAAATTATCCTAGGGGTTCTCCCAGGTAAAAAGAGTACAATGACAATTCAAAGGCGACCCATTCCCCATTCTTTGGTGTCAAAGAATGACACCTAAACTCTTTTTTTTTTTTTTATTTTAAAGATTTATTTATTTATTTGAGAAGGAAAGCATGACTGAGCATGAGCAGGACAGGAAGAGGGGAGGGAGAGAATCTCAAGCTGACTTCTTGCTGAGTGAGGACCCCCAACGCAGTGCTCGGTCTCACCACCCTGAGATCAGGACCTGCACCAAAACCAAGAGTCAGACTCTAACCAACTCTGCCACCCAGGTGACCCAAACGGTAACTAACCTTAATCATACTCTTGTAAAGCTTTCTGTTCTTGAATCTGGACTATCCTTGAAATTTATTCAGCAGGGAAGTGGTGCTGCTTCACTCCCAAGAATAAGTCATAAGAAGCCCGAGTCACTTAGAATGTTCAGTCTTGGAAAACTCCCTGAGGGAAACTAGCCACTGAGGCCATCAGTAAGTTCCCGAAGTCAACTTGGGAAGGTGACATGCCATGTGGAGGCACCAAGATGACTGACGAATAGGTGAAGAAGCCACCTTGGAAGTAGATTTCTCCAGCCTGGTTGATGCTGTGTGGATCAGAGATAAACCAACAAAATCTTGCTGAAATTTCTGACCCAAAGCCAAGTGGTTGTTTAAGTCACTTAGTATGGGACATAGTATTTAAGTAGCAGTGGATAGCTGGAACAAGTAGCAGCAAACCACAATACTATTCCAGAAATATTTGTTACATGAGCTTGGGATATCTGAAAAATGGTATTAGGGAGTAAGGTTGGAAAGAGGATTCAGGCCAGGTTGTATCATTCTAAGATATTTTGATTTTTTCCATTAATAATGGAGATCTATTAAGGTTTCTGAAAATGACCTATTTGATTAAAAATTTATCTAGAAGTCTGGCTGATGAGGAAAAAAGTCAGAGCTGGAGGACTGAGTTAGGAGGCCCAGGAGCAGAGTAAGTAGGGTGTGAAGTGGGAAGACAGCAAAGGGAATGGAGAGGAGGGAATGAGCGGTGTATGTTGTGGTATTGGTCTCAGGTCTGGACTATCAACTCCACAGGGAATGCAAGGAAGCACAGAGGAGCTCCAAAGAGGACCCTGAGTTTGTAGACTCTGTGACTTGAAAGGCTTGAGCCATTAATAGAACCAGGGTATTCCAGAGGTGGATTTAGTTTGGAAGTGAGGAAAGAGGGGGAGAAGGAAGGATGATAATTATTTCAGTTTTGAGGTGTTTTATTAGTTGTCACTTGTTGTATAGTAAAGCATCTCTAACCTTACTTAGTCTTAAAACAACAAGCTTTGTTATATCACATAGTTTCTTAGGTGAGGAACCAGGGAGTGGCTTAGGTGGGAGTTTCCGACACAGGATGTCTCCTGGGTTTTAGTCAAGCTGCCAGTGCAGGGGGCTGCCACCTAGAGATTTGACTGGGTCTGGAGGATTGCCTTCCAAAATCACTCACGTGGCTGTTGGCAGTTGTGGTTGCTTGTCACGTGGACTTTTTCACTGAACTGTCACAACACCGGTTCCTTTGAAGCCAGCGATGCCGGAGACAGGCGGAATGGTGGGCAAGAGGAGATAAGAGAAGGAGAAGGAAGGAGGGAGGAAGGTAGAGACTGAGCCCAAAAGAAGTCATAGTCTTTGGTGTGGCTGAAGCTGTCCCCTCAAAATTCACATATTGAAACTTAACCTCCAAGAGATTAGGAAGTAAGATTAAGCCTCGAGGATGAAGCTTTCGTGAATGGGGTTAACTGATGCCCTTATAATAGAGGCTTCAGAGAGTTCCCTCACCCCTTCCACTCTGTGAAGATACAAGTCTGTGACCTGGGAGAGGGCCCTCAGCAGACCATGCTTTCACCTTGATCTTGAACTTAGAGGCTCTAGAACTGTGAGCAATTAATTCTGTTGTTTGTAAGTTACCCAGTCTGTAGGATTCTGTTGTAGCAGCCCAAATGCACTAAGGCAGTCTTTCCATAATCTAATCTTGGAAGAGGCATCCAACACTCCTGCTGCATTCTGTTGTTAGAAGCAGCAGCTAAATCCAGCCTTTATTCAAAGGAAGGAAAATTAAGCTCCTCCTCTTTTGAAGGGAGGATTTATGGACATATTTTTAAAATCACCACCGATGTGGTAAATTTTAGCTTCTGAGAGTCTATCCAGGTGAAGACAGAACTTTGGAAATATGCACACGGATCTCATCATTGAGATTAGAGGGCAAAGCAAGGGTTGATGATTTTTTTTTATTCTTTTTAACATGATTTTTCGAGAATCCCCAGTGTGCCAGGCACTTTGCCGAGCGAGGGGGATATCGTAGGGAATAGGATAAGCACTTGCCAGACTTTCTCATACTTACAGCCTAGAGGAGTATATAGATAAGTCAATAGGAAGTTAAAAAGAGGAAATTATTATACTGTAGCAATAGGAAACGGGGAGCTGAGGGGGTGATGTTTGCGATTAGGTCTGGGGGATGTGTAAGAACCTGCAGGATGAAAGCAGGAATTGGAAGAGAGACCTAGAGGACAGTACAGAGAGGATGTGGAGCTCGGGAGAAAAGGATGCTGCCTAGGAGACAGAGGGAGCTGAGGCATTGTTCTCAGTGTGGATGCCCAGGAGCAGAATCTGGCCCATGGACTTATTTTATTTGGCCTGCAATCTGTTTTTTTTCTTTTTCTTTCTTTCTTTCTTCCTTTCTTTCTTTTTTTTTTAAGCTGAAATAGTTGCCAACATTGAAGAATCTTGGATTTCTATTTTCTCTAGAAATTTGCATTCTCATGTGGCATATGCTGCTGGTGCTGAGATGGGCCTTCAGTCTCTAGCCTGCCCCTCCCTGCCCTCCTTTCCTTTAATGGCGATGCCACTGCTGCTGTGTGCTGTCTCATTACACTGTGCGGTTGGCTTGTTTGGTTCACCCCATTCCCTGCTTTGCTCATGCTAACACTGAAGTTTGCAATCCTAGATTTGATGTTTGTATGCACCATCATTCATGTAAATGCTTAAATCGCCCAGACGAAGGCAGATGTAGGATGGGTAGACCAATTATCCCGTAGAAGAGGGGGTTCAGAGGGCAGGACGGAAAGGTCTGGAAGGAGAGCGAGACTTGGCAGAGAGGTCAGAGGAGCAGAAGCTCTTGGCCCTATGAAGATGAAGTGCTGGAGAGGACAGAAATCAAGGATGCCTCTGGGGCTGTCATCGAAGATGACAGGAACAGAGCTGAGTGCAGTGGGACTCGGTCTTGCTAAAAGAGTACGTCCCAGTGGCCTCCTGAAAGATGATGCAAGTAGGAATAGCCAGTTGTTGGGAGCACTTTCTATCTGCCCAGCCATGTTCCAGGGCTTCCTAGGCCTTATCTCAGTTCACCCTCACAACAGCTCTGCAAGGAGGTGGTGGTACTGTAGCAACTTTTTGTAGACGGAGAAACAGAGACAGAAGGGAATAAAGTCATAACTAGCAACCGAACCAGGACTTTACCACCAGCCAGGTGACTGTAGAGCCTGAGTTCTCAAAAGCCAAACTAGGGCAGAGGACCGGTGAAGACCTGGGTGAATCCCATTTATGAGCTATTCCTTATCTCTGGAGGATGACGGGATACCAGTCTCTCTGGAGCATGGTAACTTTGTTCTGGGTTACTTATCGTGTTCTTGGTTTTAGTTCATTTTTTATTTTGGGACAGGCCCCGGGAAGAGGCTGTGTGAGGTTGCTGGCAAGGAGATTTCCAAGACAGGGTGAGGGCACTGGTCTTGTGGGCAAAGGCAGTCCCCGATAGCACCTCGGTGGTCAGATATCTAGTTTCTCAAGGCTGACCTAAGTGCACAATTCAAGCCAGGATTTGTTCAAATCCACATTTATTGTCAGTCACAAGCCTTTCTCAGTGGTGGACCCAGCCTTGAACGTAGTCTGTTGGGGTCTTGCATAGTCATATGTGGCTCGGGTATATAGCCAGCGGTGGGGTGCTCGGTGGGTGTACCAGCCTCAGAGTGTGCAGTGGGCTCGGTCTTGCCAAAACTACCGGAAATACAATCCTTTCAGCCTACAGAGAGCTCTGCTTCCGGCTCCGGCTTAGTCATAACTTCCCTCCAGAATGGAAATCTTAACATTCTTACGGCTAAAGCTTCCTCTTTCCTAGACCAGGTTTCTCATAGAAGGGATAATTGAATTAACAGAAACAAATAACTTTAACTGTAAACACAGTTTATCAATACGGATCTCTGTAATACAGTTTGGTTTATCTCTTGGCCTGTCTTGAGTCCTGGGGACCTTTTGAAGAACAAACAGGAACTCTCCCAGCTTCTGGTTTTGGTAATTACCCTTAGCCCTGGCTGCCAAGATTTCTTTCTAGTCCTGTGGTGCCAGTTTTCTTTCTCATTTTTCCTTCTTCTGCTGAATCAGAATAAGGCTCAGCACAGAGACTTTCTCTGTTGCAACATTTGCCCAACATATGCATCCCAGACTAACTGACAGCAATATTGCTGAGAGATTTGGACTTCCTGGAAATAGCTTTTTCATAGTTAGAGATGTGTTTAAATAATAAAAGTAGGCTGTCATCCATGGGTTATGGGTGAAGGAGCTATTTATAGATGAGCAAAAAAAATCCCCAATGTGATAACTTACATTATTGTACAAGGACAATGGAAAATTCTCCAGGAGACAGATAGCATAAAAGGGATTTAAAATTAACCTCATCATGTTTTATTCATCAAGACCTTAAGTTGACTTATTTTTTTTTTATGAAGGCCAGGCAATTTTGATTCCTTTTACTTCTTTTTTAAAAAATAAAACCATAAGCCATTTAAAATAATTATGCCAGGTCACAAACTGTGGTCCTGTGGGCTTATCTTGCTTGGAGATCTCTTTGTTTTGCTCATTCAATATTTTATAAAATTCCCTGCAAAGTCCTTAGGCTGGGCCCAGGCTCCCTGGTTCACGATAGTCTGCACCACTCCTTACTGCGGGTTTTCTTCAGCTGCCCCCAGGGTGCCATTGGGGTGTGTGATTCTTGCTCTGAGTCTTCCTGGGCCCGTGCAGACCATGTGTATGGTAGCTCCTGGCCTTTGTACGTACTGTAGTCCCAACTAACATATCTTCCTTAATCCTTACTTTCAATCCAAATCCTGCATTATTTCTAGACAGTGCTTTTGAGAAGCCATTTCAAGCTATTGTGGTCCATGCTGACCTCTCTCTCTCTTATCTTCCCAATACGTGTAATTCACAAATATGGAGGGGGGGTGGGCTATTGAGGAAATGGGATCACCAGAAGGTGTTCTAACAATGCTATTAGAAGAGGGAAGATCCAGGAGGGCAGGTACCTTGCCATCTAATTAGAAACGCACCCCTCATGTCAAGCGCAATTTGTGCACCATGGGGTTCATTTGGGCTGCATTGGATTTCTGGCTTACTTGGCTCATGTGTTTTAATACTTAAAGTAATGAACAACTAGGGATTGAGAAAAAGGGAGAGAAAGAAGGGAAGGAAGGGAGGGAGGGAGGATGGAAGGAAAAAAAAGAAAGAAAGAAAGAAAAGGGAAGGGAAGGAAAAGAAAGGGAAAAAGAGAGGAAAAAAGGAAAGGAGAGGAAAGGAAAGGAAGAAAGAATGAAAGAGAAAGAAAAAGAAGGAAAGAAAGAAAAAAAAGAAAGAAAAAGAGGGAGAAGAAAGGAATTGGAGTAATAAAATTCTTAATCACTGACATTGATATTTGACCTTAAAGAGCATCTAATGATCCTCTCTCATTTTAGCACAGAGTTGAGGTGACTAATTCAAGGTCACACTGCTCGTTAATGGAAGGGTGGAAGTAGCAATGCGGTCTGCTAATTCCTGTCACAATGTCATTTTTCCCTCTCTTTCCCTCTCCCCCTCCCTCTCCCTAAGCCTGTGTATGAATGAGTGGGTGCATACGTGTGTGTGTGTGTGTGTTTCTATGTGTGTGCACACACAGTGATATACATGGAGAATGCTTTGGAAGCTTCTTTATAACAAAAGACCGCTGATACATTATAAATCTTCTCATGTAGATGGATGCTGGATGAATTCAAAGCGTGACATTAGGAATTTCTGGTTGATTTGAATGGAGAAAGTCAGAGAATCCAATGATACGTGTTAGGTACGTTTTCGCCTGTAAGGGTTAAACAAAAGTTGGTGCTTCGGTGTGTCAAAACCCTTCAGCTAAGTAGAAAGTGGGACTGTCTAGACCGTCTCCTTCCCCAAAGTTTACAGAGAGTTAAGCGTTCATTGCGTTACCGTTAGCAAATGTGACGCCTCGGCCTTTCGAGTCCTTGGAGCCAAGGAGGGGGGAGGCTCCAGGTGGAAAGGGCAGCCTTGTAGCGGGCTGCTCTTGCCTTCCTGCTCCGTGTGTTCCTGGGATTGCTGTGCAGCTGTTCTCCAGATGCCGGCTCTTCCCCAGAAGCAGCTGCGTCTCAGCAGGGGCCCCCTCTATCAATGTGACAACCTGCTGAGGGCTTTGGAATGCTTCCAGATGTAAGGCGTGTTGAGGCTATAAAATATAATCATTAGCATTATCTCCATTTTCGTTTTCGAGTCTCAGCTGTTAAAGTTTCGTGTACAGATTTAGGGCTTAATTGTTCTCATTTTTCATCATAGGTAGCTTCTTTGAGACAGCCTGGAATCTTCCCTTGGAGCTGGATTTCCTAAAAAGAAAGAAAGGATAGCTCTGAGTGATGTTCCTTACTTCTGGCAGACTGCAGAGGCTGAGATTAGGGGAGCAGCCTTTTCCCAGCGGCAGTGATATGCACGCCTGGGAGCTGAACAAAATCGTCCATGGCTTTCTTTTGCTGAATCACAGGCTTTCTTTGGCTGAATTTACTGGGAATCAATTTCTTCTTGCTTTTTTTTCCCCCCTTTTCTCCTGTCCCCTCCCTTTGTTAACACAAGCCCTGTCTTACAGATTGCCTGGAGAGGATCTCTTGTTACTTAATTCTTCTTGGGATCTACCTATTCAAGAGGGGAAATATATAAATATATAAATATATATATATATATGTATACACACACACGCGCGCATTTTTGGGGGAGGTTGCTTGAAGATTAAAAAGCCAATGTTTCTTTGCGAAAAATGAAGAGATTTCACACTGAAGGTGCCACAAATTGGAAACATGGGGCTTTGAAGGTCTGTGAAAATACTAACAAAGCATTTGAGAAAATAAGGACTTTGAATTAATTTCCCCTTGGAAATTGATCTTGTTGGTTTCTACTGTAGTCATTTGTCTTGGAAATCCAATTCCACAGTGCATAATCTCAGAGCCGTACGGAGTTTTGATGACAGGATTAGAAACACTCGCTCACCTCCACCCTGATCTTCACAGGCAAACGATTATGGCACCAGCAGTAGGAAGCTGATGCCAGGAGCTGCTGCGAAGCATTTGCTCACACAGGGAGCTCAGTAACTGGCCAAAAGACGGAGGCTTATGCATATTGATATCTAAATTTCCTGCAACGTTTTACAAGTTTTGAATTCGACATTTGGAAGGTTCCTGTCAGTTTTCCAGACAGTTTGCAAAATGCTGAACAGGCTCACGAGGGGTTCTTCTGGCAGACTTCTCAGGTGAGGCTGGGTCCAGGTGGCCTTGAGATCCACCATAAGCCTGTCTTCTCTAGGAAGCCACAGTCTTTGCAAAGAGAGGTGTATAGTGGGTACAGTGGGTGCTGAACTTCAAGTCAGAACCCCCCTTTTTTACTCACCAACATAAAACTGTATGCATAGCAAGAGCCCACTTAAAAAAAAGAAGTATACAGATATTTATATCTGTCAACCATGGATTTGGAAGAAAATTGTGAGATTCAAAAATCGATCAAATCAAATCAATCAAAAGTATTGATTTTGTCTGTGTAGTGAGATTATGAGTGATCTTTTCCTTTTATTGCAAAGGCAGAATGCTTTTATATTTGTAAAGTAGCCTTTGGTATTTTCTTTTTAGGATTTTTTTTGTGTTTTCTGAATTTTTTGTTTTTGCAACAAACACGAGTTACCTTTGTAATGAGAAAATATCTAAGAATGCATAAAAATGTATGAAATATTTGACATCCAAATAAGCACTAGACTTGGACAGGCTCTGAACTGAGATTCTTGTCTCTACAAATCATACTGGAGTCACATTCACTCAGGAAATCTACTGTGTGTGCCATTAAAGCCAGCCCAAGGAGAAGCTGTATAAAACCCAGATTTACCGTTTTGTCCGTAGTGCTGCTGATGAAGGTGTCTGAGGTCCATACTTTTATATCTTGCTTCAGCTGGTACATTCAATTGTTCAAACTGAGCACTCTGAAGATGTACATGTCTCCGTGTATGCTAGTCATATATTAATAAAAAAGAAATAAAAATAAAAGAATCAATGTAAGGTAGAATGGGATTTTTTTTCAGATCTTTGTGATGTCTCTGAGAGTATGCCACAAATTGAGTGAAAGAAAAATCCTGATGGGAACAGACTATTAGTCTGTTGCTTATATTCTGCCAGACCAAAGTGTGAGATGTTGTTAATTTCCCAAGATGGGAAAATGTGATAATAGCAATATTAGGAAAAACTACTGGCCATCTCTTCCCCAAGAAACCAAAGTCTAAGAAGTGCTGTCTCTGCCCCTGGAAAGACATCGTGTCAGGGAAGGAGGGCACTGAGCAAAGTCCTTTATTTTTGTAATTGGGAGGGTGACAAACGAGAGCAGACCGAGAGATCAAGTGATACATTTATAGGATATACAGGATATAGGATATATAATATAAATATTTATAGGATATACAGCATTGTCTGGAATTAAAACACTGAAGAGGATAAGGAACAAGATGATTTACCTGGGATATCTTTTATTTCATAAGTAAGGAGATAACCTACAAACTGTGATTTTTCTCCTGTGTGTGTTTGCTCAGATGTTCATGCTGTGTGGGACATCTCAATAATGAATAATGGGACTTAAATATTCCGTGATGTAAGATGAATAGGAAAATCCATCAATTATGTTTTGTTACAAATATTTACCTAATGAGGTAAATTAAGAAAAAAATTTAAATCATTCCAGTGGTTGTCTCAATCCTCAATATAGGGTTATGTGTATGGATACATTACTACATGAATAACAATATTTTAAGTTTACAGTGTATTGATTGCAGTTTGGAGTCTGGTGTCTTAGGCCACTCAGCCATCCTGATACACGATGTGGTGAATTACAGTTTTTAAAGCACTTTCACGTAGATTATCTCAGTCAACTACTCTAACAACCCTCAAACAAGTCAGGCCAAGAAGTAATAGTTTTTTTTTTTTAATTTATTTTAAGGAAAGTTAATTTCAGTGAAGTTATATGACTTTTCCAATTCTACTGCTAGAAATTGGATCTGACCCCCAACTGGGCTTCTGATATCTCTGATTTAAAAGGACACTTGTTACTTTTTTCTATTTCTTAAAAATCTGATTAACCATAACACACTATATTGATGGTCTGGAACACTCCAAATAAGGGAGTACCCTGGGCTTCCCACTTGTGACATCTGTGTTATCGTCTAATTCCCAATGCTTCTCTTGTCTGTGGATTTAGTAAGGTCACTGAAAAACTAATAACTGAAATTTCTCCAGATCAAGTTTAACCCCCCGGAAAAGGGTAGGAAGTTAAAATCCATGCAATTCCCCACTCTCCTCAGTGTCCCACCAGGATATTCCTTGTTGGGTATGTTCTGTGAGGGGTTGTCAACAATCCTCACATTTTTTCCCACCCAGGGCCATGTACTTGATGTCACATGGGGGCAGTCACAGGCCACTGCCACTGTCCTCAGTGTCCTCCTCAGTGTCCACCTTGACAAAGGTGCCCTTACCCTGTCCTTGATTTACCAAGCTGGTACTACTCTGGTACCAAGTACCAGAGTAGCAGAGGGGAGAAGTTGTACAAATGGTTGTACTTGGAGATTAAGAAAGGAGTCAGCTCAACTGTGTAATCTGCCAACGTAAACTGCTAGTAAGTAGTTTAGCCTGTCATTGAAGGGGGTCTGGAACT
The DNA here is from genome assembly GCF_022355385.1 of Mustela nigripes. Taxonomy (NCBI): domain Eukaryota; kingdom Metazoa; phylum Chordata; class Mammalia; order Carnivora; family Mustelidae; genus Mustela; species Mustela nigripes. The sequence continues at coordinate 109,347,350 of NC_081557.1, forward strand.
TTTTTTTCATGGGATCCAAATTTACTTTTGGTAACCTTGATCTGCCCTGAGCCTCCCTGCTAGACTTGAGATCCTAAGGAGCAGGCACCATGCTAGTTTCACCTGTTCTCTGCTTCTCTTTAGCATGGAGACATTAAAGCAGAACAGCTTAGCTCCTTGGACTTGAGACTTGCCCCCCCCACCCCCAAATTCCTCAGATATCCTCTCTATTGAGCTCAGACCTGAATCCACAGGTTGAGCAGGGAATTAATATCTGAAGTCAGACACCACACCCTCCCCAGTCCCTGATCTTTCCCTCACCTACCCTGGAAGGCACCTCTACATGCTCAAAATCTTCTGAAGCAAAAACTTTATATGCAAATAACTTATGATGGTCACATGTTTCAGTAATCACATAGGCCAGGCCTCAGACATGTCCAAATCCTACTTTTGGCTCGAGCCAAGAACGCTGCCTCATTATCTAGCTGGAACAACAAGATTAAAACTCATGAAAATATTAGCAGGCAATACAAGACAGACTGAAATCAAATGCTAGATCAGATATATGTACTGTAAGTTCTGTAGGGCTTCTAGGCCAGAAGATCCCCCTACAGTGTTGTTGAGAAAGGCTGAGTATAAGGAGAAGTTTATTGAACCTTGGAGAAATGGTAGGATTTTCATAGGAAGGACTCTGTCACATTAATTCTGTTTGAGGGGTGCTTGACACACACGTCCTGATAGAGGTCATTGCATGAGTTTTCTCATTTTGGGTTTTTAATGAAAACCAACTTACTGGTCCCCCCCAGGCATCTGGCACTAGAAAAATAAGCATTTAAGTTCCAAGTCCATGCTTTGATGTATTGAAGTGACCCAGACAAAAGAGATGTGGTTCTTTAGACCAAAGCAGAAGCTGCCAAGACAGTAGAGAAGTTACTGGATTTTGGTATTTGCTGATGAATTGGATGTGAAGGTAAAGGAAAGAAAGGAGGTGAAGATGATGGCAAAAATTTTTGCCTGATCAGTTGGAAGGATGAAAGTCCCATTGCTGGGATAAGGAAGGCTGTAGGTTGAAGCTGTTTTTAAGGGGAAAAGATTAGGAGTTCAGTTTCAGACACATTTGAATTTTTAATTCAAATGGAGATAAACCCAGGAGACAGATATGTGACTCTGGAGTGGAGTAAGAAGATTTGGGATGGTGACACAAAATTAAAGTCATTGGCTTTCAACCCACCTAGAAAATGGGAAGAGACAGAGAGAAGGCAATGTCCCAAGCTATGGAGCCCTGGGTGAAGGAGGCAATCCAGCATTCTCCGTAATCTATATGTATTCCAGAACCTTGAGCTTCCCTCCCCTCCCGGCACCTCCAACCCAGGCTCTGGAGTCCAGTGAGCTGCCATGTGGTGTCCACTGGGCACTGAAAAATTTTCTTCTGCAGGACATTCACAAACTGGCTACCTGGGCCAGGCACCACTGCCATCTGCTGGGCACTTATGGGGCTTCTCCTAAGTACAGCTGCACCCTCTGGATGACACAGTCCTGTGTCCTGCAGATCTGTTGATATCCTGGGTGCAGGAGGTCCCAGGGGTGTGTGGTATGTTGGGGGTGGGTAAGTGCGGATTTAGAGGTTGACCAGAGCAGTGCAGCTTATGGCCCCAAATTTAATAGCTAAAAACTTCAAATTCTTCTTCCTATAGCCACCTAACCCCACCACATCCACAGGATTCAAATTCTAGTGGCAAACACCATGCAGACCTTAGGATTGTCCCTTCCCTGACCTCATAGGCCATGCTTATCTGTTTGACCTTCTCTTCCCTTGGAATGAATTCTCCTCTGGGAGGTTTCTCCATCCCTCATTCAAATGACATTTGGCAAATCTAGTGCACTGATTTGCCAGACGTGTCTAGATATGCATCGGTCCTAGCAGTGGGGCTTTTAGGCATTTACAGGACCTAAATTCATTTTTTTTAAGATTTTATTTATTTATTTGACAGAGAGAGATCACAAGTAGGCAGAGAGGTTGGCAGAGAGAGAGAGAGAGAGAGAGAGAGAGAGAGGAAAGCAGGCTCTCTGCTCAGCAGAGAGCCCGATGCAGGACTCGATCCCAGGACCCTGAGATCATGACTTGAGATGAAGGCAGGGGCTTAACCCACTGAGCCACCCAGGCGCCCCTAAATTCACTTTTTAAGCATCATTTGAGAACACATCTGACCCATTAGTTACACTGAAGTCCAGTATGGTATAGCCGATGTATTGTAACGTGCAGAAAATGGTATCTTTTGATGTGCCAGTATCTCTTCTGTAGCCTCTTTGATCATTAACCCGAAGGAAGGAAACTTCGGTTGGCATGAGCAAAGACAAGGCATTTTTGTGATGGTTGACAGTCATTTGCTCTCGAGTCAGTTCAGAGGTGAAAGTACACAGAAGTCTTCTAAATGTTTCAGAGTGTGCGAAAGTGGGACTATTGCAGTCACGTTTGAAGTCATTCTATTGTTTTATTATTCTAGTGTTTTATTATGATCATGCTTTCCTTAAAGTTTCGGTTTTAAAAAATTATATTACTATTAGGAATTTATGGGTACCTTAGTAAGTACTTATTTTTGAATAGTGGCAGTTCCCACAGAAGACTTTGTGTGCCTACTTTGCTGGTTATACCATTCTCTTTGTCCCCAGACTGTATGGAAATCTGCTGAGACTGACTGGCATTCTACTGGTAAGCGCCAGTGTTTATTTTCGGGGTCAGGTGTCCTCTTTGATTAGTCCATACCAACACACATCAGTCAGTAAGTATTTTGAGTATCACCCCTGGCTGTATATAGCTATTAACCCATTGATTATTGGCATTTTATAGAATGATTCGAACTATCATATATTATCTGGCAGAATTATAATGATCTTATAAGTTAGATGAGGGAGATGTAATATTCTTTGCTTTCATTGGAAAGATAAGAAAACTCAAATTTGCAGTGCAGGTGTCCCAAATATATACCATGAGAAAATATTAACATCATGTTTCAAACTCAGGCCCTGTGATGCCCAGGAAGGTGCCCTCTTAGTAGGTAACTCTCCCTTCTCAAGGTTCTTCTGCCCTTTGGGTCATTATCTACATGGACTTTGATTTGTCTTCAGAGTTATGATAAAAGAGGAAAAGTTGGAACTTTCTTGCAGATGCATTTTTTCCATGATTTTTAAAGAGTGACATCTCCTCATTCTGGGTTTGCATGTTTGGGAGGGGTGTCCTACGTAAGTGGGAAAATTCAGATGTATATTTATAGGCTGATGTATAGTTTAGAGGAAGGGAGTGTTTTGTTGGTGATGACAGGTGTGTGAGGGATGTGAGGTTGTGAGCAGGTGTGTGAGAGGGTGTGATAGAGTCCAGTGATGTCAGACTGAGTAGCATTTCCTCTCCACAGGGTAATTTACTATGGGACACTTGACACAGCAGGAAATGGGGGAGTACATAGTGTAAGAACAGCTGGAACACCTGGAGAAATGTTATACTTGCACAGGACTGTGGATACAACATCTTCATTTCGTTTGCTACCTGGTATTATTGTTTGTTATCTCTCTTTGAATGTGTTAGTTTTCTGTTTCTCTTTTGTTTTGTTGATCCGCCAATGACATGCTCAGCTTCCAGAGGGAAGCAATGGTATTTGGCCTCATTTTATCCCTTCAATGTCTGGCCAGTGTTAGGAACTGTGTATGTGTTTGGAACCCATTGTTAACTGACTGATTTCTGCCGTTCCCTGTGGTCATATATCTTATTGCTCTGCAAGCAGTAATTAAAAAAAAAATCACAGTCCACAATAAGGGAAATCAGTTAACAATCAACTGCTTCTCTTAACTCTTCAGGAATTCAGACACAGTAATGCTGTCATGTGGGTTTGCCAATAGATTTTTTTTTAAAGATTTTATTTATTTATTTGACAGAGATCACAAATAGGCAGAGAGGCAGGCAGAGAGAGAGGAAGGGAGGCAGGCTCCCTGCTGAGCAGAGAGCCCGATTCAGGACTCGATCCCAGGACCCTGAGATCATGACCTGTGCAGAACGCAGCAGCTTAACCCACTGAGCCACCCAGGCACCCAATAGATTTTTTTTTTTAAGGCAAAAGTTTAACACAAATCTGAATAAACATTTTGGGAAGTCTGGTCATGTTAATGATTGTATAGACATTTTGGGAAGTCTGGTAATGTTAATAATTGTATAGACTTAATCATTTCTTTTCTGAAATTTGCCCTACGATCCATCTCACCCCAGATTTTCATAACTATTATCTGCTTGCAGTAGAAACTCAGTGACAGGAAGGATAAAAATGTACGCTCCATGAAGGTAAGGACTTGGCATAATAAAGATGCTTGTGGTAGATTTAAAAAATGGACACAGATTCTTCTCTCTCTTCCATAGCACCTTGCAATTGACTGCATAGTTTGGAGTATCTTTTTCCACTCCTTCCATCTGGCCTGGACTTGATTTGTCAATGGGACTTGAAAAGAGGTGTTCTTAGGGTCTCTGGGTGTCACAGTTGGTTAAGTATCTGACTCTGATTTCAGCTCAGGTTGTAATCTCAGGGTCGTGAGATTGAGCTCCACATAGGGCTCCACGCTCCGCAGGGAATCTGCTGGAGATTCTCTCTTTCCCTGACCTCTAAAAACAAACAAACAAACAAACAAACAAATAAATAAAATAATATAAAATAAAAAGAAAAGTGTTTTTTTCACTGGGACTTGGCCCCCTTGTTACTCTGGCGATCCCAAGCCCTCATGTGAACAAATGGAGGCTGGCTGACCACACAAGAGCCATGCTCTTCTAGCTGATAGCCAGCCAAAGCCCAGAAGCAGAGACACCTTAGCTGACAGAGACGTAGTTGGCCCCAGGCACATAAGTGAGCCCAAGTGAGACTAGAAGAAGAACCGCTCCGCTGAGCCCTTCCCAAGTTGCCACTCTGCCAAATTATGAGCTAAATACATGGTTGGTATTTTAAGAGACAGAGTCTCCACTGAAAAGTCAATCTCTCTCCCACCCCTTTGCATTAAACCACCCAATTTTCCTCCCTAGAGGTACCCACTATCGAAAGTTTTTTTGTTTGCTTGTTGGTTTCGATTTGTTTTATACTTGTATACTTGAGGGCTGCCATGCATTTGGTATTGATGATGGTGAGTGAACTTCAGGGCTTGTTTTTTCCTCCAAATCAGAGAATAGAGGGCAGGGGACATAAACAAAACCCAGCATCAAGCCTCCCTCCTAGCCATCTGCTATACTATCTACAAAGCCACACCATTTTGGGAAATGAAATTTGAGATAGAAGAGAATACTCAAGATTAAACATATATTCTGGGTTATCATAAACCATATCTATCCTAGAAACACTAAGGCAAACTACAGCAACATAAAAACATAAGGGTTTCCCTGGACACTGGCCAAGATGCTTGCCCTTAAATTGTGGGAGAGAAGTCAGTCTTGGATAAGGGGGACAAAGTCAGTGTATTAATAATAACTATAACATTATTTTGTCAAAGTACTTTATCTCACTTTATCTTTCCTATCTTAAAAACATGTACATGCCATACAGATTTGCAGTTATTTTTCTCTGCCCAGTAAGCCAAACATTTTTACAAGAACATTTTAGCTTCTTATAAAAATAAAAAAATTTTCTTCCTCCCTTCTTTCCCTTCTGTCTGTTTCTCTCTCTCTTTCTTTCTTGCTTGCTTTTCCTTAATATGCTCTCCTCTTATAGCCACCACTCCACACATGCCTGTTTTCTTGGGCATTTCCAGCCAGAGATCATGAAGGGTCATCCCCCTGACCTGTCTACCCCTTTCTTTCATTCAACTTTTTTGTTTGTTTGTTTCTGACCTTGTCCACAAAATTGTTCTATCCTACATTGTTACCCTGTTCCACTAAGCTTTTCACCATCAAAATTCTACAGTTCACCTATTTTCTGTAAGTGTACTTTAGGCAGGCACTTTTCTCCTCCTTCACAGTGCTGCAAATTTTCATCTGCTGTCGATGCACAGGACACTTGGCATGCTGTCTAGCATTTCATTGTGATAGCCATCATTGAGGACAGGACAGGCTGACTTGGCTCTTGACAGAGTGCTTTTTCTACCACTAGAACATCTTAGTTTTTTGTGTGGTGGGAGTTTTCTAGGTTCCAGTGACCTTTTCAGGTGTGCCAGGATTTTCTGAAGACAAGAGAGCTGACTTTCTTTCTGTATGTGTGCCATGGAAACATTTCCACACATTTGCTCATTCTTGCCTACCCTTTGCCTTGCACAGATATGTCTTCTTCTCGGATGCTAACCAAAGGCATGACATAAGAAATTTCTCCACAACAGAATTGTACTGTAGCACAAAATCAGAAGATCCCTTAGATAGTACATTCTGGAAATTCCACAGGGCTTGGAAGTTAGGGAAGTGGGTAGTTTGTTTTCAGTTCTCCCAATAGCTTTTTTTCAAGATTCTGTTATATCTCCTTCCCCTTCTCCCATCAAAGTGCTTTTACCGGTAAAACTGGGACAAACATAGTCACAAGAAGGTATTAGTATCTTTAGGGAGAAGACAGTTACTTGATCTGATCTTCCGATGATGATTTCTTGGACACAATGGAAGCCAGAAAGGGAGGTATATTTGGGCTGAGAAGGGGCTCCCAGGTGTTCTCCAGCCTTTCTAGTTCATTCTCAACTTCTCTCCTTGCTCACAAGATAGTCTAATGGTAATGTTTGTATTTATGCACAGGCCTGAAGGCTGCCTTTTAGCCAGTGCCTCTGTTTAATGATGTCTTCCCTTACCCTCAGCACCCCTCCAGGCTCCACAATGCTCTGCCATGTTGGCCACCTGCATACAAAGGTTGTGTACCTTGTCTGCATGTTTTTTTCTCTTGCAACCTTGGCTTTCAACTTCCCTGAACTGGAAGAAGAGGAAAGAGAAGAAAAAAAAGCCCCTCCTCATTGAGAATTCATTCCAACAGAATTCCCCAGCACAGAGTGGTGCCTTCCAGGTTCTCTCCCACGCATGCCTCAGGCTTCCAGCCCCCTATCTGCCCAGCCTGGACCCTGTGTCAGCTTTGATAAGAGCCTGGCTGTAATCAGTGCGGCTGCAGTTTTCTGGCTCTGATTTCCCCTTGTGGCTTCTTCATTCCTGTTGATAATTAAAGGAAGCTTTTCTTGCCATGCTGAAGGCTATATAAAATAAGTTAATAAGTAATAAAGCATCTGGCACAGAACCAGGAACTTGTTCCTTCTGGTATTCTTCCCATCCTTGTGGTATAGTTACTGAGGGGGAAGCTTGGCTCTCAGACTCAGCCTTTGGATTTGGATGGGAGAGTAAACTTTGCTTGGCACTCTTAAAAATGTAAGATGCATAGAGAACATTCTGTGAGAGTGTATACAGGGCCTTAGACTTTGAAGGAGAAAGGCGATTGTTGTTCTTCTATCTTCCCATCTAGTCTTTTCTTTCAAATCCTAAATTTCTTAATTCTCTCTGTCATCCCTATGCCTGCATCACTGTACAGTCTACTTTTATTTCATTAAGTTTAAAATAAATGCACTGGGGACTTGCTCTCCAAATAGTATGTGTACTCAGCCGTCAGCTTCTCTTCCTTTTCAACCTACCTGTACACAACATTACAGATGGTTGCCTCGAAAGAGTCCTGTTTCTTTGGGGGTTACTCTGTGTTCACTTATGCTCTCCTGAAACAGCCATGGGTCATTTTCCTGTTCCTGGAGGCCTTGGATAAACTCTCTGTAATGAGGTTTAGGCTCCATCACAGCCAAGGAAACTTCCAGTTAAGTGTTTGGGTCTGGAGGAGTGGGGGTGGTGGTGAACCTGTTTTGATTAGTCACAGATGCTTTTCTTGCATTCAGTCTGCCTTTGGCACAGAGGGAGAGAATAGTCAAGGCCATTATGCAGGTTATTTGGGTTAAAAAAAAATCCTTGTACTCAACTTCTCTTTCAAAGCAGAAGGTGATTTTGGTTGTAAATAAGCCAAGGTGTCTGTTTCAATGAATGGGTATAATCGATGCTGAAGACATATATTTGCTTTTATCAGCTGCCCACATTGTTCTCTGGCAAAAAACCAAAAAACCAAAAAACCAAGAACAAACAAACAAACAAACAAACAAAAACACAGTGCTAGAAAGGGCTGGAAGTGTAGTTCCAGGAGCACCCCACAGCAATGCCTCTGAGACTTCATGGCCCCCAAATCCACTAGCTTCTAAGTACAACACCAGCAAATTACTTCTTGAATTCCTAACTTCTGACTGTAAAGTCTATTCTGGAATTATCTATAGCTCATTTCTAGTTTCTGTCCTTAATGTGAAACTCTGGATTTCATACATTTCTCTCCATCCATCTTTTGTCACTGACTTCCTAATTACTTTCAAAACCTTACCCATCCCTTTTTTCCCCTGAATATTGATGTATCATTTCATACTTGCCTGACATATACTATCTCACAGGCATTCTTGTTAGATTCAGAATTCCCCCTTGATTTTCTACCCTAAGTTGGCTCCTGACTCTAGCTTTCAAGGTTATTCACTGTGAAACTTGACTATAGGGCAGGTGATGAAGCTGTTACCCCCACACATCTATTTGCTGACTCATCCTGGAATCCCAAAGATATAATTATGCTTCCATTGGAGTTAATCAGCCATACAATGAGCTAGAGCAGTGCTGTGTAAGAATGTGGATGAAAGACTTGTCCATGTAAATCACTCTCTCCTCAACCCCAATATCCAAAATTGGATTTTAAAAGAGTCTAAAAACAGGCATGGTTAGTGATTGCAAGAATTTTAAGATCAGGCTTGCTATAATTATCCCATTTATTATTGTCTTCTGTGTCTACTCTAAATATTGGTGAAGAGCTGCATTTAAGCTGGTCATGTACCATATTATAAAAACATAAAGTGGGTTATATATGCCCACTTTGCTTTTTTCCACATCACCTCAACACATGGAGGCATCTCTATCCCTAGTTTTCTCAGCTGTCCTCAAACTGGAACATACCCTACTATTCAGAGTCTGTTCTATTTTAAGTTAGTCAGTCTTCTTCCTAACACATACTAGATTCTGTCCCCTCCTCTTTTTGCCCCAAATATATTTCTGGGCAGATTTCTCTTACTGGATTTCTTTGCTGATAGGCTTTGGCAATTTCGCAGAGTAGTTGTAGTTTCTCAGGTAACTTCTGGAATTCTTTGTTGGAAGGCTGTGAGTGATGGATTATTTATTATCAGGAGGACCAGGGTTGAACCAAGCTATCAACATATCCTTCCTTGGCAGATATATATGACTTTGGCAAGTACTTTATATCCTTTTATTTATTTACTGTTACTCTAGGAAGATTGGACTGTATAACTCCAGTGAAATCACTGATCATTAAACATGTTACATAAAGTACTTTGGTATTTTTTGAGTGCCTACTAAGTGCAAAATTCTGTGTTAGAACCATAGTAACAAAAAAGAGAGATGTGGGAGGTTGGGGGAACCAGGTGGTAGGTATTAGAGAGAGCATGGATTGCATGGAGCACTGGATGTGGTGCAAAAATAACGAATATTGTTATGCTGAAAATAAATAAAAAAATAAAGTAAAAATTAAAAAAAGAGATGTGGATCAGATATTCTATCAAAGGAGGTAAGTGCTATAATTAATTACAAAATATCTCATTATAGTACTTTTAAAGTACCTCCAAAAAGAAGTATAATAGCCAGTAAGAACTGATAGAAGGGAACTAGCTAATCTTGGGGGCAAGGGAAGATTTTTTTGAGCTGGATTAAAGATTTGAATATAGGGTAAGGATTAATTAGACAGAAAGAGGGGCACCTAGGTGGCTCTACTGGTTAAGCAACTGCCGTCAGCTCAGGTCATGATCCTAGAGTCCCAGGGTGGAGTCTCACATCAGGGTCCCTGCTCAGCAGGGAGGGAGTCTGTTTCTCCCGATGACTGGCTCTCTCCTCTCATGCTCTTCTCTCTCATTCTCTCTCTCTCAAACAAATAAAATCTTTTATAAAAATTAGACAAAGAGATGAAATGATGGCAATGAAGGGATTGGGAAGTAGAGGTGAGCTGGCACTAAATGTTCCAGATAGAGTCTAAGATATGTCTTGAGGCAGAAAGAAAAATTCCATATTCAAGGAACTGAGTGGCAGGGGTATTAACACCTTGGGGAAGGATGGTATGGGGTCAGCAGAGGTCAGGTCATGTATGACCTTCCAGATCATGTTAAAGATGTTATCACAAGTCAAGATCCTCAAGAAGCAGACTGTGAGACACAGATTAGCCTGTGGAAAGTTAATTGGTGAGCACTGAAAAACCAATACCTAGGGAGAGTGGATAAAGTAAGACTGGGCAGAGAGATAATTTGGACTATAAGATAGTCTCAAGAGACTCGTCATTTCATCCTATAAGGAAGTGGGAGGGCCCTTCAGAGTTATCATAAGTTTAGGTGACAGAGCTGAGTCTTGTTTTTCAAGAGCCAGTTGACTACTGGTTGAATGGGAACTTCCCTGAGGAGGAGAGTGTGATCTAGGTTGAGGTGGCTCTTATCTGAGGCCAAGCCAGAGAGAGAGATTCAGCTGAGCTCTTCATGCCCAGCAGCTAGGGGAATGTGCGCCTTGGTTCTGAAGAGGGAGATCTGAGTGCACACCATGGCATCTACTACAGATAATATTCTAAGTCTAGTAAGAAACCAGTGGAAGGTTTTCAGCCTGGAAGTGTTATCACATTTGTGTAAAAAGATTGTATTGGTTGTTGCATGGAGGATGGATTGGAAGGTTGACAAGATTGGCTCCAGAAAGACTTGTTATGAGGCTGTGGCTTGACTCAGGCAGCCTCAGATAACAGTAGGGTGGACTGGATGATGGCAAAGGAGGTGGAGGGGTGCATATATTTGAGTCACAGTAGGTCTGTTAAGGGAAAGGGAGTTGACAGCAGATGGGTTGGGGAAGATTAATGATGGAGAGGTTCAAGTATAGTCACAGAGTTCCTGGTCCATAGGACAGGGTAGATGGTGAGAGGCCATTCATTGGATTTCTTCTATTTTGAGAAAGTGAATAGATCTTGAGTTTAATTTAGGTAAGTTAAATTGAGGTGTTTGTGAGTGTTCAAACGAAGAAGGTAGTAGGTATATAATTCTAGAGTCCAGAAAAGATGTCTAGGCAGTGGGTATACATTTTAGAACTGTCATGGTATTTGAGATCATGGTCTTAGATAAATGATGACCTGGAAAATGAAAATGTTTGTGAAAATATGGTACAGTGTTTCTACCTTCCTTTTTAGGCAAGGGCTATTTTATGCAAAGTTTTGAATGTGTGGTTGTATATCATCCTACTAATGAAAGAAACATGTTATGCTGGTTCAAAAAAGGAAACATTCCCTTTCTATTACATGACATAGAAATGTAATTGGAGAGATCTACTGAATGCCTACTATGTTCCAACACTCATCTAAGTGCTATTGGATACACAGAGTCCACAGCAAGGATTTTGCTCTCAAGAAGCTTAAAATCTAATTAAAGAAACATGACCTGCTACTTCATTAGGTAAGAACCAAGATAATGGTACTATGATGTGGCAGCTGAAAGCAAAAATAATGGAATAGGAATGCCAGGAAAGGCATAGGAGGAGATACTGAAGTTTTCACTTGGTTCTGAATGTTGGGTAAGGTCTGGATGGTAGGGAAGATACTTGTGGTGAAGGATAGGATTTTCAAAAAAGTGGAGAGGGTGATATATATAAGATATATTTAAGATTTTAACAATTGAAAAATGTATAAATGTGGCAGTACTTAATGTTATTTGAAATAATTATCATATTCTAAATTCTTACCTATTTTACAGGTCTTTAAATAGTCTGATATTTGTTTTGCAATATCTTTTGAGGGTCTGAAATTTTCTGATGAAGTATTTTTTATTTGCTTTTCTTTTGAATTTAATTGGTGTGTGCTTTGCTTTGTGGTTTTAAATTTCAGATTGGCTAACACATACATCAAGCCCAGAGAGGGTTCCTCTGAAATGCAATACAGTGAGCTCTCACATTGTACTTTATTCTTTTATCCCTACACCACCCCAAGCAATCAGACTGTGCTTTTACTAATGAATTATAGATAACAGGTTTGGTAATGCTTCAGACTCCAGAATGAGTAATTCTTTGAAGAACCTAAAACATTTGCTTGCACTCTTTCCACATTTATTTAGAATTGAAAGACTGTAAAAAAGAGAAAATATGATCAGCACATATATGTTGAAATAGCTAGCAGGCACAGTTCCACAGATTTTTATGATCATCGAACTTATTTATTAAGTGGCAGATTGCTGTCTGGCTTTTTCCCAAACACATGATACTAAGTATTATTTCACGGGTTTATAATCTTCAAACCTAAACTGCTAGAACATTATCTCTTCATGCCTGCTCTGACTGTGACCTGTTCCAAAACTGAACAGCTCCGGAAAGCACCGATATGCTTTATGTAAACCCCCCCTTTTACCTTTCTTACTTGTGCAGTGCACAGCCTGTGCCATATATAGTAAGGTTGCTTGTGAATGGTGTAGCAGGTAAAGGTGATGCCTAGTCTGTGGCCTTATGATAGAGATAATTAGCTTCCCCACAGCCACAGGAGGAGGTGATAGTCTCAACATCTGACCCTACACAGAACAGGAACAAACCAACATTTACTTACTCCCACACGTGATAGTTTGATTGGATAAAGGTTTTGAGATTGAAAGTTATTTTCTCTAAGAATTTTAAAGGCTGTATTCTATTTTCTTCCAACATGCATTATCACTATTTAAAAGGCTGATATAGAGGTGCCTGGATGGCTCAGTGGGTTCAGCCTCTGCCTTGGGCTTAGTTCATGACCCTAGGGTCCTGGAATGGAGACCCTTGTAGGGTTCCCCTCTCAGCAGGGAGTCTGCTTCTCCCTCTGTTCCTCCCCCAACTCATGTTTACTCTCTCACTCGCTCAAATAAATAAATAAAATCTCTTAAAAAAAAATAAAGGCTGATCTTTTGAGTCCTGATTTCTTCTTGTATATGATAAGTTTTAAGTCTTTAGTTGGCTTTAGAGTCTTCTGTTTGTCTCTGATGCTACCAAGTTTTCTGGATCCCGAGTTATCTTTTTTGGGTATTTCTTTTGTTTTGGCAGAAAGTTTTATTGCTCAGTAGCTTGGGAGGTAACACATTATGTGTCTAAAGATATCTTCATTTTAGTTTGTAGTTTGATATTTTAGCCAGGTATAGAATTCTAAGTAAAAATTATTTTCTCTCAGAATTTTGAAGGAATTAATTGTCTGCTTCATTAACTTCCAGATCTGCCACTGAGAAGGCCACTGTTATTTTGATTTCTATCCCTTGATATGATTTGTATTTTTTCTTTGAGAGTGCTCTGGCTATTTTTTTTTAAAGGTATTATATTGGTGACTTGGTAGACCCTTTCTTTTTTTTAATTTTAATTTTAATTTAAAAACTTATTTATTTATTCAACACCCTTTTAATCTAAAAGCTAATAATCTACAGTTTTGTGAAATCTTTTGTATTACTACTATATTAATTAACTCTCCTTTTTGGGCTTCAAAATCTTTGAATATTGAACACACTAGTCTAATTCCCCAAATCTCTAGGACTCAGTTTCTTCTTATTTTTTAAATCTCTTGCTTTACTCTTTAAAATATTTTATCTCCTTTTCCAGCTTCCTTGTGTTGAATGTTTTATTTATGCTCTCATATTTTTAATTTCCAAGAATTTTTCTTATTCTTGGAATGTTCCTTTTTAAAAATAGCTTCATGTTCTGTTTCATGGATTCAATATCTCTTCTTATCTCTGTGAGGACATTAATGATAATTAAAACATTTTTTTCCTTCTCTCTCCTTCAAGGCCTTTCTGTTCATTTGTTTTGGTCCCTGTCCATCATTTTTCAGGCTTTCCTCAGATATCTAGTGATCTATGGCAGCATTTAATATTTAAGAGTGAAATTTGGAAAAGGTATCCTCTGTGCGAGGCTTGTGGACTGAAGGGCTCGCTGTAGAGTGACTGGACCAGGTTGTTTCACTGGCCCAGTCAGTTTATCCAGAAAGGAGTCTTTTAATTTTCTGTTGGGGGCTTATGAGTGTGGCTGTTTCTATTCTAGGAGTCAGAAAAAGGATGGAGCTGTGTGTTTCACCGTTCAGTGTACAAACTCTCCTGTAATCCCCGTGTGGGACTGGCCTTCTGCTGCTCCTGGCTTTCCTTGAAGCCAGCCTTACTAGACTGTCTAGGAAATGAACATCTAGTCTTCTCCTAGTGGGTGGGGGGGATGGGGAGAATTATGTATTTCTATATTCTTTCTCCTTACAGATTTATGCCTTTAACAAACTCTCTTTACCTTGTTTATTTTTCTAGTTTTATTGAGAAATTATTGACAAGCCTCACCATATATTGTTAAGGCATGCAACGTGATAGTTTTGTTTACACTGTTGTGAAATGACCATCACTATAGGTTCAGCTGATATCTATCTTCCCATATAGGTACAATAAACAGAAAAGAAAGAAGAAAAGAGGGAACAATTATTATAATCAGATTATTGTGATGATTTGCTTTCAACAACTGAAATGCGAGAGGCATTCAGCCTCTGTTGAATAATCTGTTTTTAATCTCCCATATTTAACCTGTAGCCACAGGCATCTTCTTAGAAGCCCAATGCCCTCAGACCCTCCAGCACTCCCCAGGGGTATGGGAACCTCAGGTCCTAATATCATTACAGCCACAAGGGATGCTACTAGAAGGTGATGGTCCCTGAAGTGACCTCTACTCTCTATGAAGGGTCTGCTTTCAGACATGGTGGTTTCTCACTCTTACTGGGATCTCCTCTACATGGTCCCAACATGGCCCCTCACCAGGGTTCTGTCTGGATTTTAGAATATTTGGGGTCTATTGACCAGGTCACACTCTGCAAGGTCGTTATACTTGGCCCCCTGGAAGACTGCCTGCCAGCAGTGAAACCTTGTCCAGCCAGTCCCTTTTTAAGCTCACTCCTCTGCCACTCTTCCCCCTGCTTGCCAGCCCTGTCATTGACATCAGGATACCAGCAACAAGCTCCTCTTTATCCTTTGCCTCTTCACAGAATCTTTTTTTAACACTTTCTTCACCTCACTTCACTTGACCATATTTTTAGACTTATGACCCTCCTTTGCAATATTATGTAATTTTTTTTAGAGATTTTATTTATTTATTTGACAGAGAGAGAGAGAGAGCTAGCGCGCACACACAAGCAGGGGAAGCAGTGAGCAGGAAGAGAAGCAGGCTCCCTGCTGAGCAGGGTTCCCAATGTGGGACTCATCCCGACCCCAGGATCATGACCTAAGTCAGCTGAGCCACCCAAGCTTCCCTCATTTAATTATTTTTGATGGTATGTGATAAGTGCTTTCAAATAAAATATTTTGCTTGTGTCAGTATACTATTAAAGTTCGTATTATAAATTTCATTGAAATAGAACTTTTATATTGGATTCTCAAACCAAAAAGGGGAAAAATTAAAATATTTTTATACAATAAAGATTATTTACACTCTCATATACATATTTAAACATTTTATCATATTACATTTTAACATTTCCCATTTAAAAAATGAAGCATACTGTTGATTTTTCTGTAAATTAAAACACTTTTAAAAGAAACTAAATTGAAATTTAATTGTATACTACTTCATCAAGAAAGAAGTTTATGGCCTGATGTTTGAGATTACCTCACTTTGCATCTTAACTAAAAGCTAGCTCTTCTCCTAGGGATGTCTCTTCTTCTCAGAGCTCTCTTGAGTAGAGACAGTTGTTCTCTCACCTCACAGGGCACAAACATGCTAATCACAATTTCTCCCCTCCCTTTGCCAATCTGACCATTGTTATCTGACTTTCAAAGCACTCTTCTTCGTTACTCGAGGGTATTCACATCTGCCTCAGTCCTCTTCCATCTTCAACTGGACTCTATGTCATGATGGGAGGAGCGCCGTCTTTGGGCTGCGGAGGAGAGCATCTTATCACACTTGCCTGATAATACTAGCCTAGACCAATTTTCTGCATTACCTCTGAAATCATAAACTCTAATAACCAAATCTCTAGGTCTTTTATCCTTCCTTTCGTCCCCAGTACTCTCAGCTTAGTTCTCACTGTGATCTCCAGTCTCTCATTTCTATCCTTTCCCTCAGTCCACAAGACTCCTTCTTGGCTTGATTTCTTCCCCATTCTAGCCTAGACCTCCATCCACTGCATTATTTAACTATTACTTTCCCTCACCACTCTCAACACTTTATGAGTAATAACAAAAGATAATGTTTATTAGGCATGTTCTAGACATTTGGTATATTATTAACCACTTCATACATGTAACATTTAATTCTAAAAAGTTCCATGATTAGGTACTATTATTATTGCTAATTCACAGATCAAGAAAATATGAGCATGAAAGGTTTGATATCTTGGTTCAGGTGATGGATGTGGCTGAAAAGAGTTGTACTGAATTTCTGTCTAGTTCAGAACCCTTACTGTTTTAAATCATTATACTGGTACCTCAGTAGTTTTATTTTTCTTGTCTTGAAATTGCCCACTGGGTCATTTTTGTCATCCACTTTTCTATTCTTATATCAGGGCTTCTAAGAACTTCTGGAGAAAAATCACCAACTCTACGTGGATTAGATCCATGACAAATCATAGTTTCCAGAATCACCTGGACTTTTGTTTGAGTCCAGGTGAGAAAACTCTTTCCCTTCTGGCAGTGGCTAGTCTAAGGTTTCAGCACAATCCTCATCCTTATTAACCTTCCTCACATCTCATTCATTCTTAGCAAAGGACTGATTCCTACCTTACTAAGGAAATTATGACTATCTGTTATAAAGTACCTTTATTTCCAGCCCATACCCTGACAAGATCTTTATATTTGCAATGATTCTAGTCTCTTTCTCTGCATTACAAGAAGATGATGCCTGTGTTCAAGACTAATCCTTATGTTTGTTGACTCTGTGTCTCACACTCTTCCACCTAGATAAGAATCATAACACCCATTCCCATTTCTTGCCCTTTTTTTCTGTGCTTTCTGTCTCCCTATCTTTCTTGGCTCTTTCTCCTCAGTCTGGTCCATATCCTCCATTAACAGGCTACAGATATGCATTAGCCACGGTCCTCACAGAACACAGGACATTTGAAGAGAGTATTTAATAGAGTATTTGCAAAGCTCTAAGCAGACTGCAGGGAAACTATAAGCCCAGTAGACATGCAGGACTGAGGGGCAAGAGAACTGAACAGGTACTCTAGCCCAGTAAAAGAGTTAGGTGGGTAGGGCCAACTTAAGAGAAGTTTGTCAAGTGACAGAACTTGTTTTAATTGACTATAGGAAGATTTCCGAGAAATAAATACCTCAACTTTATTCTCCTTTCTCCAGTTTCCTGACAGAGCCTCCCATTGGCCAAACACAACCAGGAGCCAGAGGACGAAAGTATATAATTATATCACATAGAGAACAGCCCCCTAGGGCACAGAACAGGGTGGAGAAGGGTAGAAAGTGGATCTAGATGGGGCAAACAGAAGATAGAAATATTTATGGAATGACATTTTTTTAGGGGGAACATTGGTAGTCTGATTTTCATTAGAATCCCAATTTTAAATAAGAAATGTCCTTTTAAGATTTTAAGTCATCACTAATTTGTTCCTAGGCAATAGAATGAATTTCAAAAAACTATTATTGATTTCTACTATTCTCTGTTCCATTGCTCAAAGTGCTCATTTACTATGTGTCTTGACCTTAGTAGGTACAAAATAAATGATTGATTGAATTTGTATTAGTTTTACTACTCATCATTCTCTCTTGGTTTGTGTTTCTGTTGCCTGGTAGTTTTTGGAGGCTTCATTCCATAAAAAACAAAGGTGAGAGAAAAAGCAGAAACAAAAATATTCAGGATGTTTTCTCCAAGTAGCACAATGTCAAAACAAACAAACCATGGAGTGATGTTACACATTGTAGAGAAAGATTAATTTTAAAGGAAGGAAATAATTTTCCCCTCTATGCCTGGCTTTGGTTAAGTTATGGTGCATCATGGCCAAACTGTATATGGCCTGGCCAGGCCAAAGGGCCAAAGGTCCTTTCAGAATTGGCTGCCCCCACACCTGCACAAACACCCTTTCAGAAAGGGTGCAGTTACATTTGGCGACTGGCCCCCCCACTGCTCTTTCATCAGGGCTTTTTCTTGCTTTCCCGCATTTATCCAGCATGTATCTTGACTAGCATATTCCTGAAATTGATATATCTGTGGCTTTCCTGGGAGTGTGAAGTTGAAGAGGGTGGAGGTTTGCTTCCTGTGGTTGATCAAAGACTGTCCTGGCTTTCTCGGAAGTACCAAAGCCCCAAGTCTCCCTTGGGTATGTCTGAAGGTTTGCACAGCTGTCTTACGTTCGGGGTAGGGTGGATCATCACCAATTATTTTGTCATCATTATGTCCTAAAATGGTAACATTTTGCCACTTGGGCATATAAAGGAAATATGGAAACACACTAATGGTCATGGACTGGGGAGAGGGTGACATGCAAATCTCAGCTTTATCTTGAAATCAGGCAGATTCTTAAGAAAACACCATTGTCTTCTGAGGAAATCGGAATCATTTGTGTTTACTTTTCAGACTGTTTTCCCATTCAACTTTGTATTTCCTTTTCTAATTCTTTATAAACAATTGGAATCCTTTAGAAAAATGTCTCCTGCCATCAGGCATAAAATAGGGCAGGTACATGTCTGGTCACCATCATTTGATGTCTGGACATATGTTCCAGTTTATAGGTTCAGTTTCAAATAAACAGGCAATCCTACCAAAGCTTTTCACTGTTATAAGAAATTATACCTACTCTGTGGTTATATGCCTCCAGGGGAAAAATGGAGCTGAAATCAGGTTAAATGCACACCGATTGGAAAATTGAAAAAGGCAGGAATAGTTTTCTTTTTAGTATCACTCATTTCCATGTAATTAAACACTGGATATTGTATATACATTTGAATTAAAATAAGACTATTTTCAAATGAGGCTTTTATTCTTTATTACTTTGTAGGCATTTTCCCTATGTTTATTCTCCTCACAAATATTTAAAAAAAATGTTTTGTTAGGGCTTTAAAAAAAAAAGTTTTGTTAGTCACTATACAGTGCATCATTTGTAAAAACTAATGATTAATTTTTAGTCATTAGTCTTTGATGCAGTGTTGCATGATTCATTGTTTGCATATAATACCCAAATGCTCCATGCAATCTGCACCCTCCTTAATCACCAGGCTCACCCATCCCACCAACCCCTTCCCTTCTAAAATCCTTAGTTTGTTTCCCAAGGTCCATAATCTCTCATGGTTCATCTCCCACTCCGATTCCCCACTCCCCTTCATTTTTCTCTTCCTTTTCCTAATGTCCTCCATGCTATTCTTTGTGTTCCACAAATAAGTGAAACCATATGATGATTGACTTTCTCTGCTTGACTTATTTCACTTAGCATAATCTCCTCCAGTCCCATCCATGTTGATGCAAAAGTTGGGTATTCATCCTTTCTGATGGCTAAGTATTTCATTTTATATATGGACCACATCTTTATCCATTCATCTGTTGAAGGGCGTCTTGGCTCTTTCCACAGTTTGGCTATTGTGGACATTGCTGTTATGAACACTGGGGTGCATATGGCCCTTTTTTTCATTACATCTGTATCTTTGGGGTAAATACCCAGTAGTGCAATTGCTCTATTTTTAATTTTTTGAGGAATCTCCACACTGTTTTCCAAAGTGGCTGCATCAACTTGCACTCCTACCAACAGTGTAAGAGGGTTCCCCTTTCTGCACAACTTCTCCAACATTTGTTGTTTCTTGCCTTGTCAATTTTTGCCATCCTAATTGGTAAGGTGGTATCTCGATGTAGTTTTGATTTGAATGTCCCTGATGGCTAATCATGATGAACATTTTTTCATGTGTCTGTTAGGCATTTCTATGTTTTCTTTGGAGAAGTGTCTGTTCATGTCTTCTGCCCAATTTTTGATTTGGTTATCTGTTTTTTAGGTGTTGAGTTTGAGGAGTGCTTTATAGATCTTGGATATCAGCCCTTTGTAGTGTCATTTGCAAATATCTTCTTCCATTCTGTGGGTTGCCTCTTTGTTTTGTTGACTGTTTCTTTGCTGTGCAGAAGCTTTTTATCTTGATCAAGTCCCAAAAGTTCATTTTCACTTTTGTTTCCTTTGCCTTTGGAGACATGTCTTCAAAGAAGTTGCTGCCTGTGTTCTCCTCCAGGATTTTGATGGATTCCTTTCTCACATTAAGGTTTTTCATCCCTTTTGAGTTTATCTTTTTGTATGGTGTAAGAATGGTCTAGTTTCATTCTTCTATATGCAGTTGTTCAATTTTCTCAGTGTTATTTGTTGAAGAAACTGTCTTTTGTCCATTGGATATTTTTTCCTACTTTGTCGAAGATTAGTTGACCATAGAGTTGAGAGTCCATGTCTGGGCTCTCTATTCTGTTCCATTGATCTATGTGTCTGTTTTTGTGTCAGTACCATGCTGTCTTGGTGATTACAGCTTTATAATATAGCTTGAAATCAGGCAATGTGATGCCACCAGCCTTGTTTTCCTTTTTCAACTTTTTCTTGGTGATTTGAGGTCTTTTTTGATTCTATACTCATTTTAGGATTGTTTATTCCACACTGAAAAATGTCATTGGTATTTTCATTGGGATGGCATTGAAAGAAAGTATAGACTTCTCTGGGCAACATAGACATTTTAAAAAACATTTTATTTATTTATTCATGAGAGACAGAGAGAGAGAAGCAGAGGGAGAAGCAGAATCCCCACTGAAAGAGTTGATCCCAGGACCCTAAGATCATGACCTGAGCTGAAGGAAGACACTTAAAAATCTGACACTTAACAAAGAATCCAGCATAGACATATTAACAATGTTTATTCTTCCAATCCATGAGCATGGAATGTTTTTCCATATTCTTGTGTCTTCTTCAATTTTTTTTCACAAGAGTTCTGTAATTCCTAGAGTATAGATCTTTTCCACTTGGTTAGGTTTATTCCAAGGTATCTTATGGTGTTTGGTGTTGTTGTAAATGGAGTTGATTCTCTAATTTCTCTTTCTACAGTTACATCATTAGTGTATAAGAAAGCAACTGATTTCTGCATATTGATTTTGTATCCTGCCACATTATTGAATAGCTGTTTGAGTTCCAGTAATTTGGGGATGGAGTCTTCTGGGTTTTCTACATAAAGTATCATGTCACCTGTGAAGAGAGAGAGTTTGACTTCTTCTTTGTTAATTTGAATACATTTTATTTCTTTTTGTTGTCTGATTGCTGTTGCTAGGACTTCTAGTACCATGTTGAACAATAGTGGTAGATGTGGGCATTTTTGTCTTGTTCCTGATCTCAAGGGAAAGGCTCTCAGCTTTTCCCCAATGAGAATGATATTCACTGTGGGTTTTTCATAGATGGATTTTATGAAGTTGAGGAATGTTCCCTCTATCCCTATGCTCTGAAGAGTTTTAATCAGGAAAAGATGCTGTATTTTGTCAAATGCTTTTTCTGTATCAATTGAGAGGACCATGTGGTTCTTGTATTTTCTCTTACTTATGTGTTCTATCACACTGATTGATTTGAGGGCACTGAACTACCCTTGCATCCCGGGGATAAATCCCACCTGGTCGTGGTAGATAATACTTTTAATATTCTGTTGGATCCTATTAGCTAGGATCTTGTTGAGAATTTTGGCAACCATATTCATCAGGGATATTGCTCTGAAATTGTCTTTTTGATGGGGTCTTTGCCTGGTTTTGGGATCAAGATAATGCTGGATAAATAGAGTCTGGAAGTTTTCCTTCTGTTTCTGTTTATTGAAACAGCTTCAGGAGAATAGGAATTGTTTCTTCTTTGAATGTTTGGTAGAATTCCCCAGGGAACCCATAAGGCCCTGGACTCTTGTTTTTTGGGAGGTTTTTTGATCACTGCTTCAATCTCGTTACTTGTTATTGGTCTATTCAGGTTGTCAGTTTCTTCCTGATTCAGTTTTGGTCATTCATGATTTCCAGAAATGCATCCATTTATTCCAGGTTGCTTGTCTTATAGTGTTGATAATAATTTTTTTTTAATTTTTTATTTTTTATAAACATATATTTTTATCCCCAGGGGTACAGGTCTGTG
>NC_081557.1:109374485-109435515 GCF_022355385.1 Mustela nigripes
TTCTTGTTGATCTTCTGGGGGAGGGGCCTGTTGTAGTGATTCTCAAGTGTCTTTGCCCCAGGCGGAATTGCACCGCCCTTACCCGGGGCCGTTGTGAGTAATCCGCTCGGGTTTGCTTTCAGGAGCTTTTGTTCCCTGAGCGTTTTCCGTAGAGTTCCGGAGGATGGGAATACAAATGGCGGCCTCCTGGTCTCCGGCCCGGAGGAGCCGAGAGCCCAGGGCCCCACTCCTCAGTGCGCCCTCAGAGAACAGCGCCCAGTTACTGCCGTCTGCCTGACCTCCGACCGCGCTCCGAGCTCACCGAGCCTGTGACCGGTTCAAGGTAACACCGAGCTGTGAGCTTACTGTCGGCTCTGTCTCTGCAGCCGGCTTTCCCGTCCCAATACCCGCAAGCTCTGCGACACTCAGACACCCCCAATCCTTCTGTGACCCTGCGGGACCTGAGGCCATGCTGACCCCGCGTGGGCTTCGCCCCGGTTTAGCCTCCTGATTTTGTGCGCGGTTGCTCCGCCGCTTGCCGGGAGCCGGCCCCTCCCCCCGGGGTCTATCTTCCCGTCGCTTTGGATTCACTTCTCCGCCGGTCCTACCTTTCAGAAAGTGGTTGATTTTCTGTTTTCAGAATTGCTGTTCTTCTTCTCTTCGATCTGCCGATGGATTTTCAGGTGTTTGCAATCTTTAGATAAGCTATCTAGCTGATCTCCGGCTAGCTGAAGCAGTCTCAGCTTGCTACTTCTCCGCCATCTTGACCAATCCCCGATAATAATTTTTTTAAAAAGATTTTATTTATTTATTTAATGGATAGATATCACAAGTGGCAGAAAGGCAGGCAGAGAGAGAGGGGGAAGCAGGCTCCCTGGTGAGCAGAGAGCCAGATGTGGGGTTCAATCCCAGGACCCTGAGATCATGATCCAAGCTGAAGGCAGAGGCTTAACCCACTGAGCCACCCAGGTCCCCAATAATAATTTCTGATAATTGTATTTATTTCCTTGGTGTTGTGATCTCTCCTTTTTCATTCATAATTTTATTAATTTGGGTCCTTTCTCCTTTCTTTTGGATAAGTCTGGCCAGTGGCTTATTAATCCTTTCAAAGAACCAGCTTCTAGTTTCATTAATGTGTTCCACTGTATTTCTCTAATTCATTGATCTCTGCTTTAATCTTTATTATTTCCATTCTCTTGCATGGGTTAGGTTTAATTTGTTGTTGATTCTCCAGATCTTTAATGTGTAAAGATAGATTGTGTATTGGGGATTTTATGTTTTTTTGGGTGAGGCTTGGATGGCTATGTATTTCCCTCTTAGGACCGTGGCACATCCCAAAAGTTTTGGATTGATGTATCTTCATTCTCATTGGTTTCCATGAGTTGTTTAAGTTCTTCTTTGATTTCATGGTTGACCCAAACATTCTTGAGCAGGATGATCTTTAGCTTCCAAGTTATTGAATTTCTTCCAAACTTTTTCTTGTGATTGAGTTCCACTTTCATAGAATTGTGGTCTGAGAATATGCAGGGAATAATCTCAATCTTTTGGTATAGTTGAAACCTGATTTGTGACCCAGTATGTGATCTATTCTAGAGAAAGTTCCATGTGCACTTGAGAAGAATGAGTATTCTATTGTTTTAGGGTAGAATGTTCTTTATATATCTGTGAGGTCCATCTGGTCCAGTGTGTCATTCAAAGCTCTTTTTCTTTCTTGATTTTCTGCTTAGATGATCTGCCTATTGCTGATAATGGAGTGTTGAGTTCTCCTACTATTAATGTATTATTATCAACATGTCTGCTCATTTTGATGGGGTATAGATTTACAATTGTTGGATCTTCTTGTTGGATAGACCCTTTAAGAATGATATTGAGAGACAGGGCAAGGTGTCATGGGGGAAGGACATGAAAAAATTGAAATGAGATGGGACTGGGGAGGGAGAAAAACCATAAGAGACTCAATCTCAGGAAACAAATGGAAGGTTGTTGGAGGGGAGGCGGGTGGAAGGGATAGAGTAGCTGGGTTATAGACATTGGGAAGGGTATGTGCTAAAGAACCCCTGAAGCAAATAATACATCCTGTTATTAAAAAAAGAGAATGATATAGTGTCTTTCTGTATCTTTAACTACAGTCTTTAGCTTACAATCGAATTTGTCTGATATGAGAATTGCTACCCCAGCTTTCTTTTGTGGCCCACTGGAATGAAAGATAATTCTCCATCCCTTTACTTTCAGTCTGGATGTGTCTTCAGGTTCAAAATGAGTCTCTTGTAGATTGCATATGGATGGATCTTTTCTTTTTATCCAATCTGTAACCCTGTGATGTTTTATACAAACATTTAGGCCATTCACATGGAGAGTGATTATTGAAAGATAGGATTTTATTGTCATCATGTTGCCTATGAAGTCCTTGCATTTATAGATTGTCTCTGTATCACTCTTGGGGTCTTTCTTCTTTTATAGAACCTTCCTTAATATTTCTTACAGGGCTGGCTTAGTGGTTGCATATTTTTTCAGTTTCTGCCAGTCCTGGAAGCTCCTTATCTCTCCATTTATTCTGAGTGACAGCTTGGCCAGATAAAGAATTCTTGGCCACATATTCTTCTCATTTGTACTCTGATGATGACTTGCCCACCCATGCTGGCTTGCTGGTTCTCTGCGGATAGGTCTGACGTTATTCTGATATTCCTCCCTCTGTAGATAAGGAATCTCTTCCCCTTAACTGCCCTTAAGATAGTTTCCTTGGTTCTAAGATTTGTGAATTTTACTATCACATGCCATGGAGTTGGTCTGGTATCCTTGATCTTGGGAGGGGTCCTCTCTGCTTCTAGGACATGAATGCTGGATTAGGGACATTCTCACTATAATTTGCTCAAATATATCTTCTAGTCCTTTCTCTCTTTCCATCCCCTCAGGGATCCCAATAATTCTGACATTGAAAAGTTTCATGGTGTCATTTATTTCTCTAATTCCGTTTTCATGGATTTTAAGCTGTTGTTCCAAGATTCCTCCTATTCCTTCTTTTCTATCAGTTTGTCTTCAAGATTGCTAATTCATTCTTCTGCTTCATTTACCTTAACTGTTAGAGTATCTAGATTAGATTGTATCTCATTGATAGCATTTTTAAATTCTGCCAGATCCACTCTCATTTCTGCCCTTAGCAAATCTATGTTGCCATTAATAGTTTTCTCTAGCCTGACTGTTGTCTTCATAACTGCTACCATGAAGCCTATTTCTGACATCTTGCTTAGATCTATATCCATTAGATCTGTAGGAGATGCCATTGTTTCTGGGTCTTTTCTTTGTTGGGAGTTTGTCCTCATAGTCATTATGTCATAGTCATTTAGTTGTGGTTGAGGGGATGTACAACTAAAAATATC
Source organism: Mustela nigripes (assembly GCF_022355385.1). Lineage (NCBI taxonomy): Eukaryota > Metazoa > Chordata > Mammalia > Carnivora > Mustelidae > Mustela > Mustela nigripes. The sequence goes on from NC_081557.1 coordinate 109,377,842, forward strand.
AACCATAATCTGGGCAAGGTGCACCCTGGGAGGTTTCAGAGCAATGGGAAGTCAACATCAAAAAGAAAAAAGAAAAAAAAAACAGCCAAAATGAGACCCAAGAGTAAGATTTATAAAGCACAAAAACAAAAACAAACAAAAATACTGAACAAAACAAAACAAAACAAAACAAAACAAAAAAGGAACCCTAAATAAAAGCTTGTGAGGGGAAGGTGGCTATAAGCCCTAGATGTTGGCGAGGTAGGGTATTTCAGTTCTTCCTTGGTATATTTTGTTCTTTTTGTTAGACACTTCTACTTCCCAGAGATACAGGGAAATTGAAACTGGTATATATATAAAGGTAGTATTGAATAGGGAAAAAAGGACTATGTTGAAACTTATATCTCTATATACAAAAAAATGAAAAAGAAAAAAGTATATTTATGAAAAAATTCAAGTTAAAAAGTTACAATGGAATATGTTGCATTAAACATCCAGTTGAAGTGATAAGTAGGTAAAAAAAAAAACAAGAAATATGAGAAAGAATTTAAAAAAGAAGAAAGAGAAAAGTCATAGCTAATAAATATACAGACCATGAGGCAACACCAGGAGCTTAATATACTGTTTTCTCCTGGTGTTGGGGTTTTACAGCTTTATGGGGACCCTGTGGTTGTTGTCCTCTTGTTCTTTCAGCTTGTCTTCTGAGGATGGGGCCTGCTACATTGTTTTTCAGTCAGTTTTGCTTGGACAGAGTTGCCCTGCCTCCTATCCATGGAGCCCTACCAGGGCTACTGGCTTTTTGGGCTTTTTTTCTCCGGAGGCTTTTGTTCTCTGGTGGCTTTTTGCACTTTTCTGGAGGGTCAGAGCAAAGTAAACTGTCTGTACCTGAAGATCCTCCTTGGAGAGAAGGCACAGTCTGCTCCTCTCTGAATCTTCCAGAACGCACAGACTCCCTCTCTGTAAGTGCAGCTGAAAACTGTAGCCTCCCATAGGCAGTGTGCACCCCAGTGTTCCTTTCAGTGGTTAACACAGGCCCCCATTTGTCTCTGTACTCCTGGGCCACAAAAACTACTAGTGATCCTGGTCCAGGTGAGCCTGGACCCCAGTGGCTGCCATTCCTGGGACCATGGGCTCCAGTCCAAGCGGGGTCCTCTTCGGTGTGGACACTGGTGGCAGTGGGGGACTGGTAGTGACAGCCTCCAGCCCCAGAGACCATTGACTCAAGTCCGCACTGGGTCCTCTCAGGCATGGGCAGAGAGTAGCAGTGGCTGTACTGGGACTGTGGGCTTAGATCTGGCCCTGCTGCTGCTCAGTCCCAGCATTTGCTCCTTAAGTCCCTTTGTTCTGTTTGAGCATTGTTATCAGTTTCTTCCCATCTTATAGCCACCGGTCTCCAAGCTATTCTGGTCCCCAAATGCAGGGCAGTTTTGGATTGAAGTATTACCTTCCAGTGGGTTGCTTCTGGAGGCTCACTCCCCCTTCTGTATATCCTCCCATACCTGTGTGTGCAATCGTAACCCCATCCTTTGTACCTCTCCACTGATGATCCTCTGCCCCCGTAGAGATCCAGATGTGTATAATCTTACATCTCAGGCTGATTTCATCGGTGTTCATATTGGCTTGGTAGATTTCTAGCTAAATTCAGAAAACCGGATGAAAAGGAGTCCTCCCACTCCTCCACCATCTTGGGCCCCTTATTGAGGGCCTTTTAAGTACCAAGTAGATTTTAGACTCTGAGATTACAAGAGGGAATAGCAGGCAAAGTACTTGAATTTGTAGAGCTTGTATTTGATTGAGACAGAAGTGCATGCAGGTAGAGTAGCTGGTAGAAATGAGGTCTACAAAGAAGAGTGAAGCAGTGTGAAGGGAGCACTTCAGCTAGTCAGAGATGGCCTCTCAGAAGAGGAACCTTCTAGGGGAGAGCTGAGTGTTGTGAGGGAGTGAGCCATGAGGCCATCTAAGGAAGGAACATTGCACAAAGTGAACTCTACAATCTGTGTGTGGATACATATGGTTGCCCAGTAAAAGCAAGTGGTAAAAGTGCATATCTAGATTATATACTTTATATCATCTATGAAGGTTCATTTAATGTGTCAATCTGACTGGCCATGGGGTGCCCAGATTAAATATTTCTGCATGTTTGTGAGGGTGTTTCCAGATGACAGCATTTGAATGGGTAGATTCAGTTAATGAGTTAGCTTTTCCCAAGTGGCAGGTGGGTACACATCACCCAATCTGTTGAGGGTCTGAATAGAACAAGATGTGGAGGAAGGAGGAAGTGATATCTTCAGTCAGGATATCTTATCTTCTCCAGGCCTCGGATTGGGGTTTATACCACTGACTTCCCTCATTCTCAGGCTTTCGGACTCAGACTGAAGTACACCACCAGCTGTCCTGGGTCTCCAGCTTGCAGAAGGCAGATCTTGGGACTTCTCAGTTTTTATAATTACATGAGCTAGTTCCTCATAATTAATCTCTGTGATACATATATATATATATATTGTATTATACATATTATATATAATATATATTAAATGCATATGTATAAATGCATACATATGTATTATAATACATACATACATATCAAATTCACATTTATAAATGCACATATGAATGCTATGTTTCTCTGGAAAACCCTGACTAATAGTTTATCCATCTCACTATTTCTCTACTTATCGCTTTCTCTCTCTCTCTCTCTCCCTATTATCCATCAGATGTATCCATGTATTTATCTATCATCTACATACCTCTATATTCTATTATCTATCCCTCTATTTATCTACCATCTATCACTCTACCAAAAGGATATTGCCATACTTGTTTGAGTTTCTGTTTTCTGTTTGAATGCCTGGTGACCTAGATGACCATTCAGCCACATGATGGTATATATTCCTAGGATTTATTAGATCATACTCCAGAGACTCAGGAATGATCTGAAGCAGGAACCAGGGCCTGAGAAGCTTTAGCAACCAAGGGAGAGGGGGAAATTACTCTCTGAGCCAGAGCAGGAATGGTTTGAATGGCTAAGTTCAGTGGGTTGGTGGCGCTCACAGCGTTACTGGAAACAGAATATGCTTTGTACAGTAGCACTGGGCTTGCTAGTCAGAACTGCAAGCTCTTCAGTGGGCCCTGCACTTGTGCAGTTGGCAATTTGTGCTGGGTCTGAGAGATGCATCCAACAGAAAGGTGGGGAGGTGAGGACATATCTGGAGGTATAGTAAACCAGTTTGACAGGAATAGAGGTTTTGAAGAGAAGGGTGAGAACAAGTATCAGGAATGCAGGTTAAATTGTGGAAGGCCTGAAATACAGTGCTGGAAGCAAGTCTTTACAGATGAGTGAGCCTTAGTTACCTCATCTCTAAAATGGGGATAATAATACACACGTCATGGGTTGAGAATGAGATGACATAGTGCATGTAAGATGTCCAGCATTACATTGTACACATATTAAGTGCTTCATAAAAAGTAACTGCTGCTTTGATAATTAAAGTTATGTTTAAGGATGATTAATGTGGCAATAGTGTGTGGGATTAGTTGGAGGAGGGAAATAGTGGAATAGGGAGCCCAGTTACAAGGTTGTTTTAACAATGTAGACACAAATATGGTACTAACGAGGGTGGGAAAGCAGGGGCTCAGGAGAAACCACCTGCAGGGAGAGGTAAGAGGCTTTAGAGACTGCCTGGGAACATGCCCTGAAGGTGATGGGGAGCTTAGAGACCACTGGGGTTTGGCCTGGCTGCCTCCAGTACCATGGGACTGGTTTTGACTCAGCTTGTTAAAGGACAGTTCGGCTGGAAGGAATGGGATGTGGAGGGAGCCCGTGGTTAGAACAGGGGTTACACTGGGAAAAGGAGGATGAGGAGGGTCAGGGAAAAGTTGAGGCATAGAAACAGAATAGTCTGGAGGAGTGCGGCCCTACAGCAAGACCTCCTGGTCAGTGGAGGAACAGTGCCAAGGCCACCCTGCCTGGTAGGCTGTTCATGGCAGCGGAGAATCTCCAGCATTAAACCAGACTCCTTCCTCCCTGTCCTCTTTTCTTTTTTTTCCTGCCTTCCCTTCCCTTCTGCTTCTCTTCCCCCCTTCCCCCCATCTTTCCTTCCTCAGTGAAAGAGGGGGCTAGGTTCTGTGCCTGGTACTGGGCATGTAAAGTTAAACAAATGAGATCCCTGTTCTCAAGAAATTTATTATCCAAAGTGAGTTAGAAAAAAGGTTGATACAAATTTGAGGAGTGGGTTCTATAAATGAGGTCCGGTTATGCGGAACTGAGAAAGAACTAACCGGCAAAGTAGAAATCTTTTCTTCTCTTCCTGAGGATCTGGGAAGTAGTAGATAAGATTTAGGTGCATTTACTTATTCATAATCTCTAGGGGATACGAGTGTCTTTTCATCTATAGGTTATATGAAAGGGTTTTCATTCATGGGTGAGACGAGTGGATTTTGTTCCAGACTTGCTTGTGAAGGTGAGAAATGTGTGGCCTGTGACGACAGAAGGTAATTGTGATTTTCATTTGAAGAATGTTGAAATGATCCATCTCATGATCATAATACATTACAGAATTGTGCCCCTTACTTTTCTTCCTGAGTTAATAGTCCAAACTCCTTTATTTTTCTCTGATGATGAACCGTTAGATCTGTCACTCTCCAAGTACCATCTATGGACCTGTACAGGAGCAGTAGCACCTGACAATAGGTTAAGAATGCTTATTCTCAGGTCCTACCCCAGCCCTACTGAGAGAGAAGTTGTGGAGACAGAGACCAGCCATCCATCATCCAAGTTTTCCAAGTCATCTGAGTGATTTTGAGATCAGCTGAAGTTTGACTGTTGCTGTAGGTTCCTAGAACGGAGCGTTGCATTTAGTGGGTAATCAATAACAACTGTTGAATCAAGCCAATATCTGATGCTTTTCCCCCACATCTATGCAAGAGGTGGTAGCAGACTTCCAGGGGGAAATACTGTCTAAGGTTCTCGTGGAAAGTGGAAGAAACCCAGATTTGTCCTTTCCTTGCCTGGCCTGATTTTCCTTTTTTCCTTATTCTCAGCAGCCGTTAAATTAAACTGTTACTCTGTGTGAGATCCAGGTTCGAGTTCGGGGATAGCTGCGCCCTCTGCTTGTTAAACTACAGAATAACACAGGGTAAAAAAAGAATCATGGGACAGCTGTTCCTTCTTCAGTCTCTAGGTCTTGTGTGGAATCTGAGAGAGGAGCACTCTTGCTTGGTTGAAACTTTCTTCCCGGTCACATATCAGTATTTGAACCTGTGCGTTAATGTCTCCTCTTTAGAACTTCCCCTCTTAGTTCCCTCCCTGACCTCTTGCTCACTATCTTTTACAACTTTCTTTTTCTGTCTGGGACTCTCCCTCTTTTCTCTTTGTTTGGGTTATTTCAACCACTTCCATGGCTCCAATTATTGTTTCTAAGGGAATTTCTCCCAAATGTATCCTTAGAGCACAGGCCTTCAGCAGAGCACCAGACCTCTCTTTTTAACTGTAATGTCCACATGGACATCCTGCCTGTGACTTAAACTTCACCTGTCTGAACCCAACCACTCAATTTCTTTCACCGTCGGACACTTCTTCCCAAATTCTCCATTTCTGTTCCGGGTGCCATCATCCTCAGAGTCACACTTGAAATGTCAGCCTCATCTGTAATGTGTGGGATCCAGGTGAACGCAGAATTAAGGAGTGTGCATGCTGGGATATTCCCCAAAGTGGTTCCCTCTCATTTTGGCCCCTTGTTTGCTCACTGCCTTCTTATGTTGGCTTTTCCCCACCTCTCCACTAGGCGACTGCAATAGCCTCTTCCCTGTCTTTCCCTCTGCGCGAGAGACCAGGAAACTGCAAGAAATTGCCCTTAGCCTTTTCTTTCTCATTTTCAAATCCCCAAATCATTGTTAAATATGTGGGGAAAATCATCTTGTTCTGAAGTTGTATAATAAAGCTCTCCGTAGCAGCTTGTTCAGTGTGGGCTTGAGAGCATAAACAAATGGAGGTCATTTTGCCTTCTGGGGGGTTATTTTTAATATTCAAGATTTTTCCGTTCCTGCTCATTTCCCCTGCTTCTTGCTTCAGAAGCTCCTCACAGCTAAATCCATTGGTAGCTTCCACAAAACATAAATCCCAGAAAGGAATGCATAATTTATTCATAGGATCTTCAGTCAAAACATAGGTGATAATGTATTAGACACATTCTAATAACACATTATCACCTGGCTTTGCACACTGCATGGAAACAGCAAATTAGATTTCTGAAAGGAGAGAGAGTACTGATAATGCCAGGATTTGCTGACATTAAGAGTGACCTTTCCAAATGAGCGAGGGAAAGAAAGGACAAGGATCAATATTTTAAAAAGTATTTTAGATTCATTGTTCAGTTCATCTTGACAACAAGTCTTATTTAACAGATGAGGAAACTGAGACTCAGAGAGGTTTAATAACTGACTCAAGGTCATATTTCCACAAGGACTAGCGATTCTGCCTTGAGTATTTTGGACCCCTAAAACCAATTTCCTCTTTATTACACCAGGTTTTTCCAAAAGGATTCCATGGGACATGAGTTCAGTGGAATGATAATGCATATTCTCTGTAAAAGGTCAATCAAATTACACAACAATCTCAGCACTGTTCTTTTGTAGTGAACTCCTCTCTCTCCCTCGACCCCTGCCAACAATTGCTCTCTTCTCTGTTCCTTAAAGTGTGCCTTTTCCAGATGTCATATAAATAAAATCATGTAGTATGTAGCCTTTTGCTTTAACTCTCCTTATTTCTTAGCTAAATTCATTTGAGATTCACCATGTTGTGTGTATGAACAGTTTGTTTCTTTTTACTGCTAGATGGGATTCCGTCCTAACTTTATACTTAGAACACATACAGGTTGTTTCTCATTTTTTGCTGATTGTAAATAAAGCTGCCATGAACAATCGCATACAGGTTTGGGAGTAAATAGAAGTTTTCACTTATTTTGAGTGGGATTGCTATACAGTGGAGAAAAGCCTGGAAGTAAATGCAAAGTTCCTTACATCTTTAGCTCCCAGAGATTCTATATTTTCTTGTTAGCCCACACCTGACCTTAACACTGACAATTTTGAATTCATCTTAAACATGTCTGGATGCATCTGCCTCAAGGGAAATAGGGCTACAGTTCATTCTCTCCTTGCCAATGTCTTTCAAGTGTCTGTCTTTTTTTAGATTGCTGGCTAGCTGGTTACCCTAAAACCTCAACTCTCTGAAAGGCTCATGAAAAGTTGTGAATTTTCATTTTCTTTGGCATTTTTGTTGTTAGTTTAAATTGCAGCTTTTCACATTTTAAGCTGAAGCTAATTCCAAGCTAGAATTCTATTTGCCCACTTAAAAAACATAATCCCAAATATTAACAATGGTTTGGAATAGATCCAAATGATTCTGAAAATGGGTGCGGTTAACTTCCAATATTGTTGGTGGCTTGGGTTTACGTGCATGTAGAGAATTTCTTCAAATTTTCTCTTCTGTAAACATGGAGGGTTAATCTGCATGGACTCCAGGTTCTCATGTATTTTTTAATACCATCTGCATGTACATCCTATAAAGAGAGGCTTTACATCTCCTGGCTACAGTTTCCTTACATCTAACAAATATTAGTTTTAAATTAGTCTCTTTTGTGTATTCGTGTGCAAGAGAGAGAAAGAGAGAAGAGCAAGGAGAGAGAGAGAGAAGGCAGAGAGAGAGAGAGAGAAAAAATGATGGTGGTATATAGGAGTTAACACTTTCTGTCCTCCCTGAGATCATGAAAAAGAAAATACTTTTGGATGCCCTTTCCTTCAGGCATACCTTTCTCACTCCCTTATCTTTGCTGTCATCATCCCCCAACTTCCTGATCACTATAGTATGTTCACTGGGGTCATGGAATCATCCAAGTCATCCAATACTCTATTCTCTGTAGTGTATGAGTCACCAAAATTGTGCCTCTACAAGTACATGATTTCAAACCTGATCTCAGGTTTCAGACCTCCTCTCAGAATCTTTTTTTTTTTTTTTTTTTTTTTTTTTTGTGGCTCTAGCCTGCTCATTCTCCTATTAAACTCAGAGAATATTCCAAAAATATTACTTCCCTCTTTAAAAATTTCAGGCTTCTGTCCAAATGCTCATTGAGCTGATGATCTCATTGCCTGTTGAACAAAGGGACACAGCCATCCAGTGGGATTTGTGACTATTTTTTTCACGCTCCTCAGTGTATTTTCAGATATAGGTCCTAATCTTGTCTTTTTGTTTTAGTTGAAAATTGCGTCTCCTCCAATCTAAGATTGATGTCTCGCAATCCAGCAGTTTCCATCTAAAATTTCAAATCAGCTGTCAATTTTGACCACCCACTACCAACCTGTTGATATTTTGATTGGGAATTATAGAATCTATGAAGATTCATATCAATTATTCAATTAATGATTATTGACATATCTGATAATATATCCTGTTTGAAGGCTACTTTTCTGGTACTAATATATTGATCCCAGATTTCTTTTATTAGTATTTGCATCCCTTTTCTCTTCTTTTACTCTTAATCTAGTCACATTTTTATATTTAAAGTGATAATCTTGGGGCACCTGGCTGGCTCAGTTGGTTGAGCATCTGACTCTTGGTTTCTGCTCAGGTCATGATCTCAGGGTCCTGGGATCAAACCCTTAGTTGGGCTCTGCACTCAGTGGAGAATCTGCTTGGGATTCTCTCCCTCTCCCTTTGCCTTTGTCCCTGCTCATTCTCTCTCTGTCTTTAAAATGAGTAAATAAATCTTTTTCAAAAAAGTGAGATTCTTTCAGACAACATAAAGTTGGATTATCCTTTTTTTATTTGTTCTGAAATACCACTGTGTTTAAATTGGAGTGTTGAGGACATTTATATTAACATAATTGTTGATATGTTTGGTTTATATTTAGCATCTTACTCTTTTTTTCTATTTGTTTCATCTGTTTCTTGCCCAGGTCCTCCTCCTTTCCCTTCTTTCAGACTAATTCAGTATTTTTAAAATAAATATTTCATTTATTTATTTGTTTATTATTTTAGATAAAGAGAGAGAGAGTGAGCACATGCATTTGTGCCAAGGGAGGAGGCAGAGGGAGAGGGAGAAAGAGAATCTTAAGCAGACTCCCTGTTGAGCATGGAGCCTGATATGGGGCTTGATCTCATGACCCTGAGATCATGTGAGCTGAAACCAAGAACTGGACACTCAACTGACTGAGCCACCAGATGCCCAGGACTAATTCAGTATTTTGTATGATTTTATTTCCTTTATGATATTGACTTTTTAGTCTTATTTCTTGTTTTATTTTTGAGTGGTTTTTTAGGGTTTACGCTATGAATCCTTACCTTATCACAATCCGTTTTTTTTTTTTTTTTATGTGTAACTTAAGACTCTTTCAACGTATATTTCCATTTTCTTCATTCTTCCTTTGACTTTTACAAAGTTTAAATCAGGAGTAATTCCTTAGTTCAGGGCCATTTTCACTACACCAATTGGAAAGATCTATGATGAATTCCAGGGATACTAAGACATAGGCTTCATCCCCCAGGCACTTACTTGAAAATATGGAACATATTTAAATGGGAAGCAATTATAATGGGGCAAAGAAATACATGTGGTAAAAGTCTAATGACCAGAATAGTTACCTAGTACAAAATGACCTAAGAGAAGATCAGCATGGATTGAAGTGGCCAAGAAAAGCCCCATCAAGAGGATGGAGCTCAAAACAAGGATTTACCAAAAGAAGAATTTTATTAATTAAACAAGAATGAACAAGATGGTGACTCTGTGATTTGGGAAAAGAAGTCAGGTGAAAATAGCTTGACTGGAATGAGGAATTCAAGCTGCAAACCATGAATTTGGAGAGGATGGCATTTTGTGAAGTTAAGCACAATATTTCTTGCGGAATATTGTTTTATCATTTTACAAATTGTATTTCTATGGCTTTGTCCCTTTATGTCATTCTATCCCACTCCTTTTCGATAGATAATGGTGGTTTGTTATACAGCTTTCCAAAAGCAGCTTTACTTTCATAAACCTTGTATCTAATAATGATTTGTTAATGGGTTACTGAAGTGAGAAAAGTAAGAGGCATAGAATTTAAGTGATGGAGAAGGCAATAAGAGTGTAGCAGAGACCATCACTTTAAGTCTTGAGAAAAATTTGCTTGAATATGGAGGACAGAAAATTCTTAGGTTCATTCTCTCTTACCTCAGTCCCCCTGCTTTACCACATGTTAGTGAGATTTACCTCTCTTTAAACGTCTATCTAATTATTTTCTCATGTCACAACTTATACTGCTTCTCACACCTTAATTAATACTTCAGTGACCTACTAAGTGACATCATTTCAGAGTAGTTGCCTGAAACCAGAGTGGGGGTGGTCTGCCCCCTCTCTGATGGGGTCACCTGAGTGGCTGTGCAGGTGTTCCAGTCTTCCTTCACTACTTCGTGGCACTTCTCAAGGACAACATGTTACCAAAAGGATCATTCTCATTGATACATAAGGACTGTTTTTCAGTCAGTAGTGTATTACTTCTCTATAGTCAATGATATGTAAATATATATATATATATATATATATATATATATATATATATATTTTTTTTTTTTTTTTACGACTACTAACATGGTCCGGTGATACCTCCTGCTACTATCATCACATCTGGCAGTACACAGCTGCTGTCACAAAGCGCTACCATCACCGATACTGCTGTGGTCACCATTACCACTATCATTGTTGGCTGTTATGCTCAGCCCTGGGCTAAGCGTTGTCTCTAGCTCATTTCTAATCATCCAAGATTCCTGCATTGTTGTCCTTATGCTACAAGAGTATGCTGGTTATCAAAAAGATTAAGTCCAAAGTTAGTGATCAGTAAAGCCAGGAATTAAACCTAGGTTGTCTGAATCTAAAGCTAAATTTTTTTCAACCGTCACAGTCTATCAAGCACCCTCTGTTTAACAATTCATTTTGCAGAGCCTGCACTGGATACCCACAGCCTGTGCCTAAAAGCCTATTGTTGATATGTTCGCAAATGTCTTTCTGAATGCCTTAACTTTTTTTTTTAACTGTTTTTATTTATTTCCTTCCTTCCTTTCTTTCTTTCTTTCTTTTTTTTTGTTTCTTCCCTTACACTCCAAGTTAAATGTCCAATCCATGATTTGGAGCCTCTGTGGCTATTGGTGATCACTCCAGTGAACATTAATTTTATTAAAAAATGCCTTTTAGGGGTGCTTGGGTGGCTCAATTGGTTAAGTGTCTGGCTCTTGGTTTTGGCCCAGGTCATGATCTCAGGGTCATGAGATCAAGGCCCGCATTGGGCTTCACACTGGGCATGGAGCTTGATTGAGATTCTCTTTCTGAACCCCCCTACCCAAATATTTTTAGGTGCTTTTTAACACCATATTCAATGTGAGATCATATTCTAATAATAAAATCTGGCATTTAAATAGCTTAATATTCTTAGAAGTTGATATTTAGCAAATCTAGTTTGTGCCCCCCCCCTTTTTTTTTTGGTGGAAAGGGAGGTGGTGATGGTTCATGACAGTACAGGTTGCTAATTTATTTTAAATACAATTACACAGAAACATTCCCTGACCAATAAATTCCCAACAGTGTCTGCTTTTGGGTTATGTCATTTCTGTGTTCCTTATGAAACATAAAAACTTCTGCAGCTGGGGCACCTGGGTGGCTCAGTCAGTTAAGTGTCTACCTCCAGCTCAGGTCATGATCCCACAGTTCTGGGATGGAGCCCTGTGTCAGGCTCCCTGCTCAGTGGGGAGCCTGATTCTCCCTCTGTCTGCCACTCCACCTGCTTGTGCGCTCTCTCTCTGTCAAATAAATAAAATCTTAAAAATAAATACTGCTGCAACTCTCTTTAATTATTGCATGCTTTACCACCATGGCTCCTACTCCATTCAAACAATATTTATTTTCCATTGTTTCTAACCTCTTGGATTTCCATCTTATTTTGCTATGTTTGAAATTTTTATTCCACCTTCATCAAACAAACAGATACTGTTCGTTTATATAGGCAGGGCTGCAAGCTTGACTTTATCCCAGTGGGGAGGGGATGAATCTTGATTAGTTTTAACCAATCATTGATAGTTTCATTGTCCTTGACAGTGAATGATTTAAGCATCAACATTGAATATTGTTTTGGCTAATGAGACATGAGGGGAGGCCTTTGAAGGATTTTTTTTTTGGCAAGCTTTTTCTCATTGGTAAATATTCAGACTAAAACTCTTCCTTTTTCTTCCAACCCCCAATATTTTGGTGACTTCTGTAATGCATGGAGAAGCCATCTTGTTATGATAAGGAACAAGTATAAGGCTGAGAGGAAGCAAATCAAGGATGTAATGCTGCAAGCTGGGAAGAACTGATGCCCCGCAGTAACATTTTTGAGCTACTGAGTAATAAATTTCAAAGCAGAACTGTAATACTTAATGTGAGATAATAATGCCATGTGTGAAATTTGTTGGTGTTATTAAGCTACCAAACTTTGAGAAGTGGTCAGGTTTTTTTTTTATTTTTTTGTTTTTCATAGCAGCACTTGTCAGAGATTGAAAAACCTGTAGATAAGTGAGGAAGAGGTTCCTTAAATGGGAAGAGGGGGAAAAATTATTTCATAGTAATTAGTATCAAATATCAGCAGTCTTTTTGTTGTTGTTCTCACTAGGCTGAGGTTCTAATGCATTCATTACTATTGAGTGTGATTTAATTATTCTGGTCTTTATTCTCATGAGTATAGAAATTTCTAGAAGAAAAACTGATGATAAGGTTTTCTTTTTCCATGAAGTACTTTAGACTACAAGCACATCAACTTAACCATATCAACTCAGCTTTATCTGCTTTTCCAAAGGAAGTCATCATAAGAGGCACAGTTAAAACATTGGTTTGGGATATATGTCACTGAATTTTAAGAAATAAATAAACTGACATTAAATGATAATAATAGTTAATAACTAAAATCATTAATAGACAAGTTTTATCCTTTTTTAAGGGAACGTACTAGCCAATCCTCTTGTTCTCTAGTATTGTCTTCAGGATCAAATTTTCTCAAGAACTCTGGGTCTGTATCTTCCTCCTCTTTTTGTTAAATACTCTGACAAAAATATACAAGATCATCTTAATGGAAATCAGAATATCTAGGTTCTAGATTCAGGGTCATCATTGACTAACCAGATAATTGTAGACATGTTAAGTAAATTTTCTTTATCCGTTTTCCAAATGACATAACCCAAAGCCAAATTGAACTGATTTTGTGAGAAGCACAGATTCTCTGGTAATAATGAATCACTGAGAGTTGACTGTAAACTCAAACTTGTCTTGCCTACTATATTGTGCAAATCTGGTACTATTTTCTCACCATAGATTGTAAAGGCCCTTGACCTTCATTGCTAATATTAGACAGTCATAGATAATCAAGATATGATCTGGATCCCTGGAGTTAAGTAAATCTTTTTTTCTCACATGGACACCTGATATTGTACTTGTTATTCCTAAACCTCCACCAGCTGTGTTTATTGGCCTTGTTGTGTATCTACTTGTTATGGGTAATCGTGCCAGAAATTGTTGAGATGGTTGCAAGATACTGAACAAATGCATAAATACTATTAATGGATGAATCTGCTATTGATGGTGAGGTATAGAACTGATTACATGCTGCATGCCCTTTCTAGGTTAAATGCTGACTTTGAAGATGGCAACAGATCCAAGCTGTCTGCTCTGCTTTTCCATAGTTGATTTATAACCTATTGTTAAGTGATAGTTTGATGAGATTAAATTATGTTTTCTAGAGAAGTAAGCCTCTATTGCCATACTTGAGAAATTTTTATGTCACACTTGTATTCTGGACACCTCACATAAAAATCAAACCTGCATGTGCTAAGCTTTTATTATTTATTGACAAAGCCTCCATTGATTTCCTTCAGACAGCTCCCAAACAAAAGCTTTCATGTCAAGTTCAGACCAGCACAATAGGATGTCTATTTTAAAGGATAATCCAAACCTGTTCACTTATCAAGAAAGGGGAGAATTAGAAAACCAAGGGAGAGAGAGCAAAATGAAAGGTGAGGGGAAAGGCAGAACCGATATAACTATTATGAAAATTTGTCTTGCATAAAGTGAGAGGGAGGAATTGTCTTTTTAAGTATTAGCAGATAATGGTGTCCTATACTTTTTAACATTTCTTATTTATTCTGGTCCTGCTGTTCGGTGTACAAGGCCAGATAAATTCATGTGTTGAATTCAAGTATCTGAAGGTCAAGGAAACACTAAAATATAGACATTCTTGAGATTCAGAGTGCAGGGTTTTTGTCTTTGTTGTTACTTTTGCACCTGTGGTTGTACTGTGTTTGAGGCTCTTTTCCTGGATACTCAGTTGCCACCTAGAAACACTGTAAAGATGATGTGAGGTGGTGGGGTAGAGAGAGAGAGAGAGACTGATCTTATTATTCCTGTTCAAACCAATTAGCATGACAGTTTGTGTGAACAGAGTTTTGTAGAGAAGATGTTATTGGAGGCATCTTCATTGAACCACAGCATGACAGAGCAGGAGTGTGGGCTATCTTTTTCCTTTCATAGATAGAAAAATTGAAGATGAAAAAGATTCAATGACTTGTTTAAGACCATATAAAAATTTAGTGTCAGAGTCACTAGGAAATTAAGGAGATCAAATATCAGTGGGTGTGGATGTGTTGGTTTCAGAACTGAACTCTTGGAGCTAAAACCATGGTTCTGCCACTCACTAGCTATAGGTCCTTACATAAGTTGCCTAATCTCCCTGGGCCTCATCCTCCATATATATAACATGGAGATATTACCTGCTGCATGGGTTGGTTTTACCTACCATGTAAGGTGATTATATATCATAATGTATGTAAAGTTATCTGTATATGTGATATAAATAAATATATGCCTTATCTACCTTGTGAGGTGACTATGTATCATAAGGTATGTAAAGTTATCTATATATGTGAAGTAAGGCTTAGGCAATGCCTAGTAAGTGCTCAGTAAACATTAGCTACTATTAGTTATCATTACAGCAGCTAACATTTCATATTTACTCTAACGTTGATAACAGGAAAGATGATTCAAGGTTATAAGATCACGTGATATTATTTCTGACTATAAGGTTATGGTCTGATTCAGAAGTCAATAAATGATGCCTGAATACCCAATTAGTAGTGAAATTTAGCTGTTTATCCATAATAGCTGGCTTGCAAATTTAGGCAAATGGGAGCATTTGGGATGATGCAGCTATAGAATTGAAGGTGGCCTCTCAGGGAGCTTTTTAAAAAATTTGGTCTGTAGCAATAGGTCCTAGGAATAGCCAGTAACTGAGTATAAGCATTGGAGTGAAGGTATCACAGAAAACCCCAAACAAACATGAAGTCTCACAGGAAAAAGATTCAGATTCAATTATCTGCTAACCAAAGGTAGTTTATGACGGTGCAAGTCAAGTAACACTGTTTTCGTTCACTTCTTTTCTCTTTTTTCTTCAGCAGAGGAGTTCAGAATTAACAGCTAATGTGTGAGGGATTAAAATGAGGGAGAAAGAGAAAAGTTACCGGCAGTCTCTTTCCTCTTCCTATAAAATAACACAATTATGGGCAAAACAGCCAAAATCAATAAACTAAAAAAAAAGAAAAAATTGTCAATAATCCAAGCCATAGAACAAACTGAAGACCATCTATTGAAGAGAAACTATTGAAACTCAGTAAGACAGTGATGTCTCTGACATTTTAACTTGGACCCATTTTCTTTCCTTCTCCCTCCCTAGTTCGATTGCCTAGTAGCCAAAAGCTGGCAGTGTTGCAGATAATGGAAAGACCTGACTGTTTTTTTTTGAGATTTGTTAAAAGTACTATTCCCAGAGCACAGTCAATACCATTCAATGTGTCAGAGTCACTAGGATATTAAGGGAAATCTCTATTTTCAGAGTGTAGTAGCTATTTGATTTGACTAGAACCCAGCTCAGTGTGTGTGTGTGTGTGTGTGTGTGTGTGTGTCTGTGTGTCTGTGTGTGTGTAGAGGAAGCGTACCCTGGACATTACCAACATAATAATAGCAAACTGCTGGCAAAATGTCAGTTGCCTAAGGCTGTGATTTTAGTTGGGCAAGCAAGAAAATGGCTGAAGAATTTAAAGGGAAATTCTGGAGAGCTGTAAAGTCAGAGCAAACTCAGATGTATTGCTGGGGATCTAAATAACTGCACATGTGCAAATGCCCAGGAAAGACCTGGGAAAAGAAAAGACACAAGTTGCTTACCTCTGGGTGAAGCTGAGGCCTTAAACAAGTAGAAAGTAAAAGCTAAGACTGTCTAATAAACTCCCTGAAGTTTTAATGCTTTTTTTCCTACACAGATCCCCCGTGGCAAAGGATGGAAGTTTTAAAAACAAAGCATGCAATGAAATTTTTTAAAAAGATTTTATTTATTTATTTGACAGAGATCACAAGTAGGCAGAGAGAGAAAGAGAGAGAGAGAGAGAGAGAGAGAGAGGAAAGCAGGCTCCTTGCTGAGCAGAGAGCCTGATGCGGTGCTCGATCCCAGGACCCTGAGATCATGACCTGAGCTGAAGGCAGAGGCTTTAACTAACTGAGCCACCCAGGCGCCCCTGTAATGAAATTTTTGAACCAACTATTTGCTGACCGCTAAATTATACTGAACCAGGTATCGCTTTCAGGAAGTAAGGTTTAAAAATAAAAACAATAACTTAAAAAAGGTTAGCAGAGATTTCAGAGGACACACATTTCAGAGGATACAGAACGCTGCTAAACAAATATTCAGTGGCAAGAAAAACAAGAATAACAAGAAAACTTGAGGGTGGGTGGAGAAAACTGATTTCACAGATGCTATATTATTTAGAAAGCTGAATTTACAATAAGAAACTAAGTCTTTTTCTAGAAATTCCCTGAGGAAACTAGATGTTTGACTTACTAGACAAAGATTTTGAATGAGCTATTTTAAATAAACTAAAAGAAGTAAAGGAAACTATGTCTAAAGTACTAAAGAAAATGATGACAATAATGTCTTATTAAATAGCGAAAGTTACTAAAGAGTTAGTAAAAAAAGAACAGAGAGAAATCCTAGAGTTGAAAACTACAAAAACAGAAGAGAAAAATTAACTATAGGAGTATAACAAATGTTATAGGAGTAATATATTTGAGCTGACAGAAGAGAAGCAATGAACTTCAAGAAAGGTTAATAGAAACTGCCAGAATGGATTTAAGAAAGAAAATATGATCCAACAATATGCTGTATACAAGCACCACACTTTATATTCAAAGACAGAAATTGGCTGTAAGTAAAAGGATAGAAAAAGACATGCCATGTAAATAGCAGTCAAAAAGGAGTTGGAACATTTATAATAATACCATTCAAGGTAGACTTTAAGACAAAAAGTGTTATTAGAGACAAAAAGGAACATTTTTATGATGAGTGCAATCCTTGAGGAAGATGTAATGATAATGGTTATAAATGTGCACCCTCCCCTCACCAAAAGCCTCTAAATACAGGGAGCAAAAGCTGGCAGAATTAAAGGGAAACATAGAAGAGAGAAGGTCAACATGGAAATCAAAGATCTGAGCAATTAGATCTAACAGATGTCTATAGAAAATGTCACCTTACAACGGCAGAATACACTTTCTTTTCAAGTGTGCACAGAACATTCTTTCGGATAGATCCTATTTTAGGCCATAAAACAAGCCTCAAAAGATTTGAAATCATAGAAGATATCTTTACCAACTAAATAGAATTAAAATATAAATAACAGAAAAGGATTTGGGAAATTTAAAAATAGTGGAAATTCAACAACACCCTTCTAAATAATTAATGGATTAAAGAAGAAATTCTAATGGATATTAGAAAAACACTTTGAGACAAATGAAAACAAAATACCAAAGCATATGGATAGCAGTTAGACAGTGCTTGGAAAAAAATTTGTAGTTGTTAACAAATACATTTTTAAAAAAGAAAGATCTCAAAACAAAAACTAAACCATTCATCTTACGTAGTACAACAAAACCGCCAACTCAAAGGAAACAGAAAGAAATAATAAATAGTAGAGCAGAAATAGAGAGATAGAGAATAGAAATAGAGAGATAGAGGGGCACCTGAGTGGCTCAGTTAGTTAAGCAGCTGCCTTTGGTTCAGGTCATGATCCCAGAGTCCTGGGATTGAGCCCAACATTGGGCTTCCTGCTTGGTGGAGAGCCTGCTTCTCCCTCTCCCTCTACCTGCTGCTCTATTTGTGGTCTCTATCTCTCTATCAAATAAATAAATAAAATCTTAAAAAAAAAGAAATAGAAAGAGACTAGACTAGAAAAACAATAAAGAAAATAAAAGAAATCAAAAGTTGGTTCTTTGTAAAGGTCAATATAATTGACAAACTTCTAAAAAGACTGAACAAAAAAAGAGAGAAAAGATTGAAATTATTAAATCAGGAATGAAAGAGAAGCCATTACTACTGACCTTTTGAAAATAAAAGACTGTAAGAAAATGCTATAAGTAACTGTGTGCCAACAAATTGTAGAATTTAGGTAAAAGAGATAATTTTTAAAAGATTTTATTTATTTGACAGAGAATATCACAAGTAGGCAGAGAGGCAGGCAGAGAGAGAGAGAGAGAGAGAGAGAGGAGGAGGAGGAAGCAGGCTTCTTGCCGAGTATGGAGCCTGATGCGGGACCCAATCCCAGGACCCTGAGATCATGACCTGAGCTGAAGGCAGAGGCTTAACCCACTGAGCCACCCAGGTGACTGTAAAAGGGATAAATTTTTTAAAATGACACAAACTGTTGAAAACTGACTCAACGATAAATAAAACTGAGTAGACCTGTAACAAAAAAGAGTTCACTTGGTAATTAAAAGCACTTCCAACAAAGAAAAGGTCAGGCACCAAATGACTTAAATTATGAATTTCCTCAAACATTTAAAGAATAATTAATGCCAATCATTTACAAACATTTCCAAAAAATGGTAAGAATAATAAAAGGAGGTAACACTTTTCAGTCATTCTAAAAGACCAGTATTACTGTTTTACTAGAGGTAGACAAAGAAATCACACTAAAACTATATACTAATAGCCATTATGAATGTCAATGCAAAAATCCTAAGTAAAATACTACCAAACCAAACTCAACAACATATAGAAAGTATATACCAAGACCAAAGAGTATTTACTCTAGAAATGCAGGAGATTTTCAACATTTGAAAACCAATCAGTGAATAGACTGAATTAATAGAAAAAAGGACAAAGTTCATCTTAATAAATGCAGAAAGAGCATTTGATACAATCCAAAACTTTTTCATGATTAAAACAACAACAACAACAACACTAAAAAAACTAGGAATAGGGATGCCTGGGTGGCTAAGTTGGTTAAGTGTCTGTCTTTGGTTCAGGTCATGATCTTGGTGTCCTGGGATGGAGCCCTATGTTGGGCTCTCTGCTCAGCAGAGAGTCAACTTCTCATTCTTGAACTCCCTCTGTCCTTTCCCTCTCTCTCTCTTTCTCTCCAAAATAAATAAAATATATTTAAAAAAAAAGCCAGGAATAGAAGAACTTTGACCTGATAATCTACAAAAGACCCACAACTAACATACTTATTGGTGAAAAATGCAATGCATTTCTTCTAAGATCAAGAACAAGACACAAAGGAAGCTTAGATGGGGAGGGTTCTAGATGATGGTATAGTACGATCCTGAACTCATATCCCTCTACAGACACAACAAATCTCCAACTACATACAAAATTTCCTCTGAGAGAAACCTAGAACATAAGTGCATGTGTAGCCAAGATATAGAAGGAACTAAATATCCATTGATAGATGAATGGATAAAGAAGATATAGTATATATACACAAAGGAATATAAGTAAGCTATAAAAAAAATGAAATGTCATTTCCAACAACATGGATGGACCTACAGGATATTATGCCAAGTGAAATAAGTCAGACAGAGACAGACAAAAACCATGTGATTCCACTTATTGTGGAATCTAAAAAATAAGAACAAAGCAACACAAAAAGGGAAACAGACTCATAGATACAGTGAACAAGATGATGGTGCCAGAGGAGAGGGGTATGGAGGATGGATGAAATAGGTAAATGGACAAAATAAGATTAAGAGGCACAGTCTTCCAGTTACAAAATAAATAAGATATCAAGATCCAACATACCACATGGGGAAAATAGTTAATTATATTGTAATAGTTTTGTATGGTAATAGATGATAACGGCTTGTGTTCACTATTTTGTAATGTACAAAATATTGAATCACTATTTTGCACACCCAAAAGGAATTTAATATTGTTTGTAACTTATTCCTCAATAATAATAATAATTTTTAAAAAAGAGAGACAAAAAAATGCTGCTCTTGCCATTTCTATTAAGCCATGTACTGGATGTTTTGAGCGAGCAATAAGGCAAGAAAAAGAAATAACAAGCAACCAGTCTGGAAAGGAAGTACAATGATTTGCATTGGAAAATGATTCTTTATAAAGTTTCATATATAGAAATTCATAAGAAATGCACTAAAAGTACTTGAACTAATAAAGTTTTTCAAACAATGTGTCAGGATACATGATCAATATACAGAAATTTGTTTCTACACACTAATGAAGAGCAATTTAAAAACAAATTTAAAAAGAATCTCATTTACAGGACCATCAAAAAGAAAGAGAAGGGGGAGGAGTCAAGATGGCGGAGAAGTAGCAGGCTGAGAATACTTCAGCTAGATAGCTTATCTGAAGATTGCAAACACCTGCAAATCCATCGGCAGATAGAAGAGAAGAAGAACAGCAATTCTGGAAACAGAAAAACAACCACTTTCTGAAAGGTAGGACCTGCGGAAAAGTGAATCCAAAGCAACGGGGAAGATAGACCCCGGGGGGAGGGGCCGGCTCCCGGCAAGCGGCAGAGCAACAGAGCACAAAATCAGGACTTTTAAAAGTCGGTTCCGCTGAGGGACATCGCTCCGGAGGCTAAACTGGGGCGAAGCCCACGCGGGGTCAGCATGGCCTCAGGTCCCGCAGGGTCACAGAAGGATCAGGGGTGTCTGAGTGTTGCAGAGCTTGCGGGTATTGGAACGGGAAAGCCGGCTACAGAGACAGAGCAGAAAGTAAGCTCACAGCTCGGTGTTACCTTGAACTGGTCGCAGGCTCAGTGAATTGGAGCGTGGCCGGAGGTCAGGCAGACAGGAGTAACTGGGCGCTGTTCTCTGAGGGCGCACTGAGGAGTGGGGCCCCCGGGATCTCAGCTCCTCCAGGCCAGAGACCAGGAGGCCGCCATTTGTATTCCCGTCCTCTGGAACTCTACGAAAAGCGCTCAGGGAACAACAGCTCCTGAAAGTAAACCCGAGCTGATTACTCAGCCTGGCCCCTGGTAAGGGCGGTGCAATTCCGCCTGGGGCAAAGACACTTGAGAATCACTACACCAGGCCCCTCCCCCAGAAGATCAACAAGAAATCCAGCCAAGATCAAGTTCACCTACCAAGTAGTGCGGTTTCAATACCAAGGAGAGCAGCAGAATTCCAGAGGAGGAGAAAGCAAAGCACGGAACTCATGGCTTTCTCCCTGTGATTTTTTTTTCTTTTTTTTTTTCCCTGTGATTTTTTTAGTCTTGCAGTTAATTTAATTTTTTCTTTTTCATTTTTTTTCTCTTCTTCTGCTAATTTTTTAAAAACTTTTACCCTTTTCTTTTTTAACGTTTTTAACTAGTTTATCTAATATATATATTTTTTCCTTTTTATATTTTTCTTTATTCATTTTCCTTTTTAAAATTCTTTTCTTTTTTTTTCTTTCTTTCTTTTTGAACCTCTTTTTATCCCCTTTCTCCCCCCTCACGATTTGGGATCTCTTCTGATTTGGTTAAACCATATTTTCCTGGGGTTGTTGCCAAACTTTTGGTATTTTACTTGCTCTTTCATATACTCTTATCTGGAAAAAATGACAAGGCGGAAAAATTCACCACAAAAAAAAAAAAGAACAAGAGGCAGTACCGAAGGCTAGGGACCTAATCAATACAAACATTGGTAATATGTGAGATCTAGAGTTCAGAATGACAATTCTCAAGGTTCTAGATGGGCTCGAAAAAGGCATTGAAGATATTAGAGAAACCCTCTCGGGAGATATAAAAGCCCTTTCTGGAGAAATAAAAGAACTAAAATCTAACCAAGTTGAAATCAAAAAAGCTATTAATGAGGTGCAATAAAAAATGGAGGCTCTCACTGCTAGGATAAATGAGGCAGAAGAAAGAATTAGTGATATAGAAGACCAAATGACAGAGAATAAAGAAGCTGAGCAAAAGAGGGACAAACACCTACTGGACCACGAGGGGAGAATTCAAGAGATAAGTGACACCATAAGATGAAACAACATTAGAATAATTGGGATTCCAGAAGAAGAAGAAAGAGAGAGGGGAGCAGAAGGTATACTGGAGAGAATTATTGGGGAGAATATCCCCAATATGGCAAAGGGAACGAGCATCAAAATTCAGGAGGTTCAGAGAATGCCCCTCAAAATCAATAAGAATAGGCCCACACCCCACAACCTTATAGTAAAATTTACAAGTCTTAGTGACAAAGAGAAAATCCTGAAAGCAGCCTGGGAGAAGAAGTCTGTAACATACAATGGTAAAAATATTAGATTGGCAGCTGACCTATCCACAGAGACCTGGCAGGTCAGAAAGAGCTGGCATGATATTTTCAGAGCACTAAATGAGAGAAACATGCAGCCAAGAATACTATATCCAGCTAGCCTATCATTGAAAATAGAGATTAAAAGCTTCCAGGACAAAGAAAAACTGAAAGAATTCGCAAACCCCAAACCAGCTCTACAGGAAATATTGAAAGGGGTCCTCTAAGCAAAGAGAGAGCCTACAAGTGGTAGGTCACAAAGGAACAGAGACCATATACAGTAACAGTCACCTTACAGGCAATACAATGGCACTAAATTCATATCTCTCAATAGTTACCCTGAATGTTAATGGGCTAAATGCCCCAATCAAAAGACACAGGGTATCAGAATGGATAAAAAACCAAAACCCATCTATATGTTGCCTCCAAGAAACTCATTTTAAGCCCGAAGACACCTCCAGATTTAAAGTGAGGGGGTGGAAAAGAATTTACCATGCTAATGGATATCAGAAGAAAGCAGGAGTGGCAATCCTTATATCAGATCAAATAGATTTTAAGCCAAAGACTATAATAAGAGATGAGGAAGGACACTATATCATACTCAAAGGGTCTGTCCAACAAGAAGATCTAACAATTTTAAATATCTATGCCCCCAACGTGGGAGCAGCCAACTATATAAGCAAATTAATAAAAAAATCAAAGAAACAAATCAACAATAATACAATAATAGTAGGGGACTTTAACACTCCCCTCACTGAAATGGACAGATCATCCAAGCAAAAGATCAGCAAGGAAATAAAGGCCTTAAACGACACACTGGACCAGATGGACATCACAGATATATTCAGAACATTTCATCTCAAAGCAACAGAAGACACATTCTTCTCTAGTGCACATGGAACATTCTCCAGAATAGATCACATCCTCAGTCCTAAATCAGGACTCAACCAGTATCAAAAGATTGGGTTCATTCCCTGCATATTTTCAGACCACAATGCTCTGAAGCTAGAACTCAACCACAAGAGGAAGTTTGGAAAGAACCCAAATACATGGAGACTAAACAGCATCCTTCTAAAGAATGAATGGGTCAACCGGGAAATTAAAGAAGAATTGAAAAAAATCATGGAAACGAATGATAATGAAAATACAACAGTTCAAAATCTGTGGGACACAACAAAGGCAGTCCTGAGAGGAAAATATATAGCGGTACAAGCCTTCCTCAAGAAACAAGAAAGGTCTCAGGTACACAACCTAACCCTACACCTAAAGGAGCTGGAGAAAGAACAAGAAAGAAACCCTAAGCCCAGCAGGAGAAGAGAAATCATAAAGATCAGAGCAGAAATCAATGAAATAGAAACCAAAAAGACAATAGAGCAAATCAACGAAACTAGGAGCTGGTTCTTTGAAAGAATTAATAATATTGATAACCCCCTGGCCCGACTTATCAAAAAGAAAAGAGAAAGGACACAAATAAATAAAATCACGAGTGAAAGAGGAGAGATTACAACTAACACCAAAGAAATACAAACTATTATAAGAACATACTATTAGCAACTCTACACCAACAAATTTGACAATCTGGAAGAAATGGATGCATTCCTAGAAACATATAAACTACCACAACTGAACCAGGAAGAAGTAGAAAGCCTTAACAGACACATAACCAGTAAGGAGATTGAAACAGTCATTAAAAATCTCCAAACAAACAAAAGCCCAGGGCCAGACAGCTTCCCGGGGGAATTCTACCAAACATTTAAAGAAGAACTAATTCCTATTCTCCTGAAACTTTTCCAAAAAATAGAAATGGAAGGAAAACTTCCAAACTCATTTTATGAGGCCAGCATCACCTTGATCCCAAAACCAGACAAGGATTCCATGAAAAAAGAGAGCTATAGACAAATATCCTTGATGAACACAGATGCAAAAATACTCAACAAAATACCAGCCAATAGGATTCAACAGTACATTAAAAGGATTATTCACCACGACCAAGTGGGATTTATTCCAGGGCTGCAAGGTTGGTTCAACATCCGCAAATCAGTCAATGTAATACAGCACATCAATAAAAGAAAGAACAAGAACCATATGATAATCTCAATAGATGATGAAAATCATTTGACAAAGTACAGCATCCCTTCCTGATCAAAACTCTTCAAAGTGTAGGGATAGAGGGCACATACCTCAATATCATCAAAGCCATCAATGAAAAACCCACCGCAAATATCATTCTCAATGGAGAAAAACTGAAAGCTTTTCCGCTAAGGTCAGGAACACGGCAGGGATGTCCATTATCACCACTGCTATTCAACATAGTACTAGAAGTCCTAGCCTCAGCAATCAGACAACAAAAGGAAATTAAAGGCATCCAAATCGGCAAAGAAGAAGTCAAATTATCACTCTTCCCAGATGATATGATACTGTATGTGGAAAACCCAAAAGACTCCACTCCAAAACTGCTAGAACTTATACTGGAATTCAGTAAGGTGTCAGGATATAAAATCAATGCACAGAAATCAGTTGCATTTCTCTACACCAACAACAAGACAGAAGAAAGAGAAATTAAAGAGTCAATCCCATTTACAATTGCACCCCAAACCATAAGATACCTAGGAATAAACCTATCCAAAGAGGCACAGAATCTATACTCAGAAAACTATAAAGTACTCATGAAAGAAATTGAGGAAGACACAAAGAAATGGAAAAATGTTCCATGCTCCTGGATTGGAAGAATAAATATTGTGAAAATGTCTATGCTACCTAAAGCAATCTACACATTTAATGCAATTCCTATCATAGTACCATCCATCTTTTTCAAAGAAATGGAACAAATAATGCTAAAATTTATATGGAACCAGAAAAGACCTCGAATAGCCAAAGGGATATTGAAAAAGAAAGCCAACGTTGGTGGCATCAGAATTCTGGACTTCACGCTCTATTACAAAGCTGTCATCATCAAGACAGCATGGTACTGGCACAAAAACAGACACATAGATCAATGGAACAGAATAGAGAGCCCAGAAATAGACCCTCAAATCTATGGTCAACTAATCTTCGACAAAGCAGGAAAGAATGTCCAATGGAAAAAAGACAGCCTTTTCAATAAATGGTGCTGGGAAAATTGGACAGCCACATGCAGAAAAATGAAATTGGACCATTTCCTTAAACCACACACAAAAATAGACTCAAAATGGATGAAGGACCTCAATGTGTGAAAGGAATCCATCAAAATCCTTGAGGAGAACACAGGCAGCAACCTCTTCGACCTCTGCCGCAGCAACATCTTCCTAGGAACAATGCCAAAGGCAAGGGAAGCAAGGGCAAAAATGAACTATTGGGATTTCATCAAGATCAAAAGCTTTTGCACATCAAAGGAAACAGTTAACAAAATTAAAAGACAACTGACAGAATGGGAGAAGATATTTGCAAACGACATATCAGATAAAGGACTAGTGTCCAGAATCTATAAAGAACTGATCAAACTCAACACCCAAGGAACAAATAATCCAATCAAGAAATGGGCAGAGGACATGAACAGACATTTCTGCAAAAAAGACATCCAGATGGCCAACAGACACATGAAAAAGTGCTCCATATCACTCGGCATCAGGGAAATACAAATCAAAACCACAATGAGATATCACCTCACACCAGTCAGAACGGCTAAAATCAACAAGTCAGGAAGTGACAGATGCTGGCGAGGATGCGGAGAAAGGGGAACCCTCCTACACTGTTGGTGGGAATGCAAGCTGGTGCAGCCACTCTGGAAAACAGCATGGAGGTTCCTCAAAATGGTGAAAATAGAACTGCCCTATGACCCAGCAATTGCACTACTGGATATTTACCCTAAAGATACAAACGTAGTGATCCAAAGGGGCACGTGCACCCGAATGTTTATAGCAGCAATGTCCACAATAGCCAAACTATGGAAAGGACGTAGATGTCCATCAACAGATGAATGGATCAAGAAGATGTGGTATATATACACAATGGAATACTATGCAGCCATCAAAAGAAATGAAATCTTGCCATTTGCGACAACATGGATGGAACTAGAGCGTATCATGCTTAGCGAAATAAGTCAAGCAGAGAAAGACAACTGTCATATGATCTCCCTGATATGAGGAAGTGGTGATGCAACATGGGGGCTTAAGTGGGCACGAGAAGAATAAATGAAACAAGATGGGATTGGGAGGGAGACAAACCATAAGTGACTCTTAATCTCACAAAACAAACTGAGGGTTGCTGGGGGGAGGGGGGTTGGGAGAAGGGGGGTTTGGGTTATGGACATTGGGGAGGGTATGTGCTTTGGTGAGTGCTGTGAAGTGTGTAACCCTGGCAATTCACAGACCTGTACCTCTGGGGATAAAAATACATGTTTATTAAAAAATAAAAAATTAAAAAAAAAAAGAGAAAATATCTAGCACTAAATTCAATAGAAAAAAGTTCAAGACTTATATCCTGGAAACTACACTGTTTGCAATAATTAAGGAAGAGCTAAGTTAATGTAGATATCTGGTTTTATGTACTTAAATATTTAACATATTTAAGACAACACTCCCCAACTGACCTATAGATTCAACAAAACCTTGTCAAAAATCCCAGTTTTTTTTTTCTTTTCAGAAGTTGACAAGCTGATCCTAAATTTCATATGGAAATGCAAGGGACCCAGAATAGTTAAAGCAATCTTGAAAAAGAACAAATTTGGAGAACTCATGCTTTGCTACTTCAAAACCTACAACAAATACTTATAGTAATCAATACAGTATGGTACTAGCATAAGGATAGACCTGTTCATCAGTGAAATAGTATTGAGGGTCCATAGATAAATTCTTACACTTACAGAAAATTTATTTTTGACAAGGGCACCAGGAAATTGAGAGGCAGAATACTCTTTTTTCCTACCAGATATCATTTTATTATTAATTTATTATTATTATTTTTTAGTAAGTTAGGTTACCATACAGAACATCATGAGTTTTTGATGTAGTGTTCCATGATCCATTGTTTACATGGAACATGTTTGGAGCATGGAGCACACCCAGTGCTCCACGCAATATGTGCCCTCCTTAATACCCCAAAATGCAAAAATCCAAAATAAAATACTAGCAAACCAAATGCAATATGTGCTCTCCTTAATGTGTGCCCAGGCTCACCTATCCCCCCATCCCCCTCCCTTCTAAAACCCTCAGTTGTTTCCCAGAGTCCATAGTCTCTCATGGTTCAACTCCCATCTGATTTCCCCCCTTCATTTTCCCCTTCCTTCTCCTAATGTCCTCCTTGTGTTCCACAAATAAGTGAAACCATATCATCATTGACTTTCTCTGCTTGTCTTATTTCACTTAGCATAATCTCCTCCAGTCCCATCCATGTTGATGCAAAAGTTGGGTATTCATCCTTTCTGATGGTTGAGTAAGTATTCCATTGCATATATGGACCACATCTTCTTTATCCATTCACCTGTTGGAGGGCAACTTGGCTCTTTCCACAGTTTGGCCATTGTGGACATTGCTGCTATGAACATTGGGATGCATATGGCCCTTCTTTTCTGTATCTTTGGGGGTAAATAACCTCTAGTGCAATTGCTGGGTCATAGAGTAGCTCTATTTTTAATTTTTTGAGGAATCTCCACACTGTTTTCCAAAATGGCTGCACCAACTTGCACTCCCACCAACAGAGTAAGAGGGTTCCCCTTCCTCCACAACTTCTCCAACTTTTGTTGTTTCAAGCCTTGTCAATTTTTTGCCATTCTAACTAGTGTAAGGTGGAATCTCAATGTGTTTTTGATTTGAATTTCCCTATGGCTAATGATGATGAACATTTTTTCATGAGTCTGTTAGGCATTTGTATGTATTCTTTGAAGAAGTGTCTGTTCATGTCCTCTGCCCATTTTTTGACTTGGTTATTTGTTTTGGGGTGTTGCATTTGAGGAGTTATTTATAGATATCTGATGTCTTGGATATCAGCCCTCTGTAGTGTCATTTGCAAATAATTTCTCCCATTGTGTGGGTTGTGAGAGGCAGAATACTCTTCAACAAATGGTGTTTGGACAACTGGATATGCACATACAAAGGAATGACTTTTGTTTCCTGTTTCACATTGTATTCACAGATATTATTCAAAATATATCATAAATCTAAATTAGGAGCTAAGTCCTACTAGAAGAAAAAAACAGTCACAAATCTATGTGACTTTCTGATAATAGTTTTGTAGATATGATACTGAAGGCAGGTATGAAAAAAAAATTACAAATTTGACTTCACCAAGATGGAAACTTTTGGGATTCAGATACTATTAAGAAAGTGAAGAGAGGGACACCGGGGTGACTCAGTGGGTTAAAGCCTTTGCCTTCGGCTCCGGTCATGATCCCAGGGTCCTGGGATCGAGCCCCACATCAGGCTGTCTGCTCAGCAGGGAGCCTGCTCCTCCTCTCTCTCTCTACCCGCCTCTCAGCCTACTTGTGATCTCTGTCTGTCAAATAAATAAATAAAATCTTAAAAAAAAAAAAAAGAAAGTGAAGAGATAATACACAATATGGGAGAAACTATCTATAATCATGTATAATCATTATACATGTATAAATCATGTATACATTATAAATCATGTATAAATCAGTATAAATCATGTATCTGATAAGGCATTTGTATCCAAATACACAAAGAACCCATAACTCAACGATAAGAACACATATCATCAAATTAAAAAAATGGACAAAAGATTTAAATAAACACTTCTCCAAAGAAGTTTTATAAATTGTCAAAAAATAGTCACACCTTTAATTGTTAGGAGAATGTAAATCAAATCACGATGAGATAGCATTTCATACTTATGATTTCCAAAATGAAATTAAAAAAAATGGAAAATAATGTGTTGATAAGAGTGAAGGAATCAGAATCTCGCATACTACTGGTGGGAATGTAAAACCATGAAGCCACTTTGGAAAACAACTTTACTCTTCTCCGAAATGCTAAGCAGAAGGTTTTTTTACATAATCCAGGAATTCCAGAAATGAAAGTATATGCTCATAAAAATTTATATGTCAGGTGCCTGGGTGGCTCAGTGGGTTAAGCCTCTGCCTTCGGCTCAGGTCATGATCTCAGGGTCCTGGGATCGAGTCCTGCATCAGGCGTTCTGCTTGTCAGGGAACCTGCTTCCCCCACCCCCATCTGCCTACTTGTGGTCTTTCTCTGTCAAGTAAATAAATAAAATCTTAAAAAAAAAAAACCCAAAACTTATATGTGAAGTGTGGCTTGGTGGCTCCATTGGTTAAGCAACTGCCTTTGGCTCAAGTCATGATCCCAGGTCCTGGGATAAAGTTCCACATCAGGCTCCCTGCTCAATGGGAGCCTGCTTCTCCCTCTCCCTCTCCTACTTCCTCTGCTTATGCACTCTTGCTCTCTCTCTGTCAATTAAATAAATAAAATATTAAAAAAAAACTTATATGTCAATATTCACCGCAGATTTATTCTAGATAACCAAAAAGTAGAAACACCTAAATATTCATCCACAGATGAATGGATAAACAAAATACGCATATTTGCATAATGGAGTTATTTTCAGCAATAAAAAAGAATAAAATAGTGATACATGTTAAAACATGCTGAACCTCGAAAACATCTTCCTAAGTGAAAGAAGACAGTTACAAAAAATCACCTATTGTGTGATTTCATTAACATAAAATGTCTAGAATAGGCAAATACATAGAGACAGAAAGTGGATATATGGTTGCCTATGGTTGGAGTAGGGTCGGGAGTAGGACTAGGTTGTGAGTATTAATGTGTATATGCTTTCTTTTTGTACTGCTGAAAAAGTTCCAGAGTAAGAATGTGGTTATGGTTGCATAACTCTGTCAATATACATAAAACTACTCAATTGTATACTTTAAGTGGTAAATTTACAGTATATGAAGTATATTTAAAAAAAAAACCCTAAAAAATGACCTAGAATCTCAATTCCTCTTTTTATGTGTATAGTGAACCTTTGTGAAATTAAATGGCTTATTCAATATTCCATATGCAGGATATGGCGGATTCAGACCAGAGACTAAATCTGCCTAACTTTGGAATTTGTGCTTTTAACTCTACCTAGATCTTTACTAGGTGAAAAGATCTTACCTAATGGAGATAAATAATCATTTCATCCAGAGTTGCAAAACACTAGGTAGTTTAGAAAGAGCCTTTGGTATCTATCACATATTATGCTAATAATTAAAGGAAATTGATATAATTATAAATCAAGTCTATTTTAAAAAAAAAAAAACTAGGTTTTCATTTTCCTTGCCTATTGATTTAGATTCTCTGTTCCACATTCTCTTCCACATTCATAATGAGAGTTTGATTCAAAAAGTTAAAAAAAATGAAAAAGACTCTATAATAAATATTTTTAATTAGATGTTGGCAAGGGTGTCTGCATGTCTGGGTTGTGAAATGTGGGCTTGTGTCTGTCTTTAAACTCCTATCACATTCAGGGGTGCCTGGGTGGCTCAGTTGATTCAGTGTCTGCCTTTGGCTCAGGTCATGATTTCTGGGTCCTGGGATCAAGCCTCACATAGGGTTTTCTGCTCAACAAGGAGTCTGCTTCTCTCTTTTTCTTTCTCTCCCTCTCTCCTTCTGCCCCTCTCCACTGCTCATTCTCTCTCTCTCTCTCTCTCAAATAAACAAAATCTTAAAAAAAAAAAAGAATGTCACATTCAGTAGAGAATTATATACACGAAGAAGCATCCACAGCCCCTCTTGCTTATACAATCAAGACCACATTGTTGGCCTAGTATTCCAGGCTCTCTATTAGCTCATCGATCATTTAATCTACATATTCTATCAATGCCTTTCATATAACACATGTTATGTGGGTGGTTCTTTGATCACACCTGGAGTTTTAAGGGTTCTGACCACGGGATGACCTTGGACAATGTTTCAGTAAGGATGGAGAAAGTGAAGGAGAAAGAGAAGGAGCCTCAGAGGCAGACTGCAGGTACTTACTGAAGGCCTACAATGTGCTCGCCCTGGTAGTGTAATAGAAAAAGAAACATAAGGAATGCATGGGAAGGCAGGTAATTCAATGTGGAAAGATACTTTAATTTGGGATGAATGGATGATTTTGGGGGGAGCCATTCCAGTAGAGATGAAAAACACAGACCTATCAGTGTGCACTGTGAGTCTAGGAAACAAAGAATATATGAATTTATGAAAGGAAATATATCTCACAACTAAAAGAGGGACAGAATATTCTGGGAAGGGTTTTTTAAGCTCTAACCACAAAGTGTGTTTAAGCAAAATAGAAGGAGAAAGTAAAAAAAATAAAGATTGCAGATTCTGGTTGCAGCCTGTTTGGAGGATATTGTTAACAAGGCCATGGTCAAGGGTTCAGTTGTCATCCAGGCCAATTAGTCTTATATAATGAATGCTTGTTTTTTTGGACACAGCTGCACCTCTGACCTTGCGCAACCATTTAATAATCACATAATTTCTGGCATAAGGAAATTGAGGCCAGCAAATTCTATAAATGCCTTGATGCAGACCCATCTCAACACCTGAAAAGGAAACTTGGACAATACACCAGAGAACTAGTACTGGTAAAGTGCATTAACAATCCCGCTAGACTTGTATTAGAAAACTTGGATTGCATCCTCTGTCACTTATTTCCCTTATATTACTAGAACATTTCAGAATATGTCAGGGTTGTGATTGTCTTATATAGCTGGAAGTCACATAAAAATCTACTCTGTCAATCTACTCTGTCTTTTAATAAAAAAAATACAGTCACTGCACAATTGTGGCATGACAAAGAAGATGTAGTCATCTTGGTTCATTCATTTTATTCATTTAACAACTATTTATTGAGTGCCTATTATCTGCCAGACACTGGGCTAGTAGATTAGGGCACAAAAGTTAAGAAGATAGACAAAGTCCCAGAAAAACAAATAAAAAGACAATAAATAAACATGACTTTTAGGGATTGTGATAAGTTTCCTGAAGGAAATAAAATAGGTAATAAATTTGAGTAACTGAGGTGTTGTCCTCCATAGATAGAGTGGCCATGAAAGGCCCCTCTCTTAGATTGGTTACTCCAGAAACATATTCTAATGTAAGAATTCCAGCACATTAATTCATTTAAAAGGGAATCCTAGGAATCACAAGAAGAGTGGTGGGTAAGTGAGGCAGGAGGTTAAAGATCAATCAAGGGTGCTTTATCAACCATGCTGTCACTTGGGCAACTGTAGGTGAATCCTCCTGGGGAACTCTTGGAAATGGTGTTGAACATGGCCTCTGAGTTATTTCATCTGAGGGAAGCAGGAATGCTGGTAATTATAAAACACAATCAGTTATTGGTTGGGAGTTCCTAGGGATGGGGGGCATTAAGGAGGGAATTCCTTGGCATTTCTACTGCACATGTGACTAGAGAAGAAAACCTCAGGTAAAGAAATGTAGATGTAAGCAGTTGGAAGTCAGGCCAACGAGGTGGGAAGGGCTGGGGCAAGAACAGATTGGAGAGGGAAGGCAAGAAGGGAGGCACCGTGACAAGACAAGAAGGGAGGTAAGTCAGGAGGCACTTTATTAGGATTTCTGCATAGCCAGATAAAGGGAAGTGGACACATTCAAAAGAGCATGGTGACACACTGGAGATGGGAAAAACTTTGGATGACTTTATTTTCAGCATTGAGACAATGAGTGAATAATGGTGTAGTTTACTGATGTGGTGATGCGCTCTAGGAAGAAGGTGCTGAGTTTGGGCAGGTTAAATCTGACATGGTGGGACACCGAGTAGAGCTGTCTAGTAGGGTAGGATGGGTGGATTTCGAACTTAAGGACCTAAGTGGAGATTCAGGAATCAGCAGTGTATGAGTGGAGAATGGCATCATGGAAATAACTGAGGTTATGTGTTATTGTACAACTGATTACGTCCACTATGGAGGTCAGGAAAGACCCCAAGCAAATGGAACTAAGCCTTGCCAACTGTGTTTGGTTCTGAAGCACGGCTGGTTTAGTAGCATTCCCACCTGAACAATTTCACCTGTGAGTTTTTAACAGACAAGTGCAAAGCTGCAGTCCTTTTGATCCATGACATAGTTGCAAAAATATAAATCTAAATATATTGTTAAGGAAAGAAAAAAATTTTAAAAATCTGTTTTGTCCAGTGACATTCCCCAAAGCTAGAAGACTGCCTGGCGTATAGTAGGCCCTTAATGAATATTTCACGACTAAATGAATGTTTCCAGTTTCTATCCAAAGAAATATAGTATTGTATCAGCACAGAATGATCTTCAGGCTTTTAATGTTATTAAAATTCAGTAAATGATTTACTGAGAATTTATTATAATTTAAAAATGTCTAAAATTTATATCTAAAAAGTGAATTTTATAAGTCAATGGGAGAAAGACAACTATCATATGATCTCCCTGATATGAGGAAGTGGAGATGCAACATGGGGGGCTTGGGGGGTAGGAAAAGAATAAATGAAACAAGATGGACTCCGGAGGGAGACAAACCATGAGAGACTCTTAATGTCACAAAACAAACAGAGGGTGGTGGGGGTAGGGGGGTTGGGAGAGGGTGGTGGGGTTATGGACATTGGGGAGGGTATGTGCTATGGTGAGTGCTGTGAAGTGTGTAAACCTGGCGATTCACAGACCTGTACTCTGGGGATAAAAATACATTACATGTTTATAAAAAACTTTTTAAAAAGTGAATTTTAATAAAAGTTTCAAAGCCTAAGGCACAGAACCCTAAATTGCAGAGCTGATTCTTATATCAAATCTTGTTCACTCTGGTCCTCAGCATCCCTTCCCTGATGATAAGATTTAGTTAAGGGGAAAACAGATTATGTTGTTTTCCCACAAACTCATCCTGAGTTTCTGCTCTGTTTTCCCACCTAGCCCAGTCCTACCCATTCCATCCTTTGTACTCTCTGCTTCTACCTCTCCTTCTTCATGGTCAAGGAAAATAGTTCCTTATCATATAAACTTTAGATTAGGACTTTTATACGAGTTAGTTGAGCTAAAATGTTTCCCCAAACCTGTTGTAACCTCCTGCCCTTTGTTTGAAAAGAGTGAAACAACAGGACTTTACTTTTTGACCTTTGAGCATTCATGAGGGAGACGGAGAGAGAGGCCTCGAGGAAGCCTGGGAGAGCCATGCGGGTAAACTGCTGTCATAGTTTGAGCTTCGAAAAGGGCAAGCCTGTTGCTAAGGAAACTGCTGCTCGGGGAGGGCTAACCACACAGGGAAATCGCAGGGAAAGAAAGGCACAAACAAGTCAGATGCTCAGGGGGAGGGGTGGTGTGGAGCCTCCGCAGAACTTGTAAATCTTTATTGCGGAGAGTATATCAAAGGCAGGCTTGGGGGTGGAGGTGGGGTTCAAGCATCCATAGCCCTTCCTAGAAAATTACTAGCTGGAGTTTAAAGGGATCCTAGACTTTCCTGTGAGTTTAATTTTGCTCAGCACACAAGCAGGAAGACAAAGTGGCTGTTAATTTGCCATTAATCTTCAGGAAGTTTATGGCAGTTTTTGCAAGTTTAATCACCTTCATTTGTAAGATGCAGTATCATCAGTACCGTTTCACAGTGCTCAAAAGCATCTTGATTTCTTTTGCAGCCGGTGCTCCCTGTTAATGGGAAAAAATAACTATGGATATAGTTAGTCATTTTGCAAATTGAGTGATACGCTTTTTAAAAGATCGCATAAATCTCCACCTTCTGTAGAATAGTTATGTTTTTACTTAGAGAATGATGTTTGACACTTATTTTCTGTTACTCATGTCTAACACAATGAGTCTTGAACTACTGAAGTCAATAAATCCGTTCAATTCTGAAATACTGGAAAGATTATTTTTAACTTTCTAGTACAAAAGTAAGGAATATACTTCAAAGGCATTTCCTATTGTTACAAAATAAGTCTCCTTTTTAACCAATGAAAAGTTGAATTTTTTTTTTTTTAATATACAATGAGTTGGCACAACATCTAACATGGACAATCTTTAGTCTTTCCATTGCCTGTGCTTGTAAAAAGATTTGCTTGCATCAATAAACATTTCCTTCCCTTCTATCCTTTCCTCTTCCATAGTAAAATAAGTCATCAGCTCAGAGATAGGCTATCTAGATTACTACATTATTGAAGCTAGATTGTTGTTTGGAGATCATGTAATCCAAGCTTTTCTTTTAATGTGCGACTATATCTAAATGCAACTTTTGTTTCTCGTTGCTGGGGCCATTTCCAAACACATTTATGAATAGGTGTCCACAAAATTCCAACTTTAAGTTCATATGGGTACATCTAAAATTTGGGCATAGAAAATATCTACCTTTTTGTTAATGTCAATGAGAACTGCAAAGATTTTCACCTTAAGGCATGTTTTACCAAAATAAACATGTGCCACAGAGTCATAAGAATTTTTAATAAGGAGATGGTTTTGTAAGTAATAAAAAATTAAGTTGAACTGTACAGAATTAAATGAGAACATAGCAAAAGTGTCAAGAAGCATTCCCCCAACATGTGTTTACCATCATATGTATAGATGATGCATGGGCTCTGTGTGTGTGTGTGTGTGTGTGTGTGTGTGTGTAGAATGAATGAGAAATCAAAGCTATAAATTTAGTTTTGTTGGAACCCAGAATCCAGCAAGGTTACTTGGAAGGAGACCAGCTCATCAACAAGTGTTTGAATTTTATAGGTATTTACTTCAAGAGATATTCAAGTAAACCTCAAGTGTCTACTTTGATGAACTCAACATCTCAGGTGCTAAATCCTTGTCCTAATCTGCCTTGACCAGACTTCATTGTCCATAAGGTCAGTATTTGACTTCATGACATAGATGAAATATATTTTATAGCAAAAGGATGTCTGTTTTCTTTTAAATTGATGTTCACTTTCTAAGTCAATATTTTCTTGGTGATATTTTGAAAGAAACTCTTGAATTCTTAGTGCTATTATTAAGCAGTCCTAAGAAAATCAAAACAGACAAAATCCTAAATAGTTCTAACCAGTTTAAGTTAATTGTGAAAATGGTAAGGGTAGGAATGACTTAAAAGAAAAAGGCAGAATGGAGAGTGATTTTTAAAAAGGTGCAGTTAGAAAGATACCTGAGAACTTGTAGATTAATTAAGAGAGTGAAAGGCGATTGAAGTGGTTCATTTATTTTTTAGAAGAATTTGTTTATTTGTTTATTTACTTTTGAGAGAAAGAGTGAAGGGAGGGACAGAGGGAGTGAAAATCTCAAGAAGGCTCCAAGCCCAGCACAGAGCCAATGCAGCTCCATCTCATAACCCTGAGATCATGGTCTGAGGTGAAATCAAGAATCTCATGTTTAACTGACTGATCCACCCAGACATCCTTTATTTATTCATTTTTTTCATTCCTTTATTTATCATCAAACAATTACTAAGATCTAAGTGAATTCCAGGCACTTAAGTACTATGTGGAAACATGATATTAGTAAAATATAGTTCTTTTCTTGAAATAGGTCACACTTTATTGAAATATAGAAAGAATTTATGGTGGTAATAACATAACTTTCTATGGAACTTATTTTCCACTTTATAACATTTAATTACAGAGAAGTATTAGAGATCATCTGTCATAATTCATTTAAGGAAAGATTAAGATAACATTTGTTGATTAAAATGAAAATCTGTTCTCCAGTTCTCCTTTGGTCAGTTATGGATTTCAAACATATGCAACAACAATAATGTACATTAACAAGGTTTTAGAATATACAAAATATGACTACGTGCATTATCCTGCCTGACTTGCACAATGTCAGGGTAGAATTTACTATGTCATTGCATGGACACAGAAATTGAGACAAAGAAAGTAAGTGGTTTTCTTAAAGTCATTTGGCAAGCTATAGAGTCTCTTTGGACCATGAATGCTCTTCTTTCTGTAATATCCACTGCCTCCTGGAACCTTGTGTACAGTTTCTTTTTCTTTTCTTTTTTTAAAATCCTTTTTAATATATTTAATTTGAAAGAAGTTACTCTATTACTCCAGGAACTTTTCACTGGTTACTTGCACCTAAGTGTAGCTTAACTGATATATTTTCTCAGGATTGGTCATGAGTTATCCTATTCTTGAATACATTTTAATAGTATTCTTCTAATTTCTTTAGAAAATTTTTTTTTAATTAACATATATTGTATTATTAGCCTCAGGGGTACAGGTCAGTGAGGTCTGTGAATCGTCAAACTTACACACTTCACAGCACTCATCATACACATACCCTCCCCAATGTCCATAACCCAACCACTCTCTACTTACCCCTCTACCCCCAGCAATCCTCAGTTTGTTTTGTGAGATTAAGAGTCTCTTATGGTTTGTCTCCCTCCTGATCCCATCTTTTTTCATTTTTTCCTTCCCTAACCCCCAAGCCCCCTACTTTGCTTCTCAAATTCCTCATATCGGGGAGATCATATGATAATTGTCTTTCTCTGATTGACTTATTATTTTTTTTTAAGATTTTATTTATTTATTTGACAGACAGAGATCATGGGTAAGCAGAGAGGCAGGCAGAGAGAGGAAGGGAAGCAGGCTCCCTGCTGAACAGAGAGCCCGATGCGGGGCTCTATCCCAGGACCCTGGGATCATGACCTGAGCTGAGGGCAGAGGCTTTAACCCACTGAGCCACCCAGGCGCCCCAATTGACTTATTTTTTTCAGCATAATACTCTCTAGTTCTATCCATGTCACTGCAAATGGCAAGATTTCATTTCTTCTGATGGCTGCATAGTATTCCATTGTACATATATATCTCACATCTTCTTTATCCATTCAGCTGTTGATGGACATCTGTGTTTTTTTCATAGTTTGGCTATTGTGGATATTGCTGCTATAAACATTCAGATGCAAATGCCACTTCAGATCACTAAATTTGTATCTTTAGGGTAAATACCCAGCAGTGAAATTGTTGGGTCATAGGGTAGCTCTATTTTCAACTTTTTGAGGAACCTCCATGCTATTTTCCAGAGTGGGTGCACGAGCTTGCATTCCCACCAACAGTGTAGGACAGTTCCCTTTTCTCCGCATCCTCACCAGCATCTGTTGATTCCTGACTTGTTAATTTTAGCCATTCTGACTGGTGTGAGGTGGTATCTCATTGTGGTTTTGATTTGTATTTCCCTGATGCTGAGTGATGTGGAGCACTTTTTCAAGTGTCTGTTGGTCATTTGGATATCTTCTTTGCAGAAATGTCTGTTCATGTCTTCTGCCCATTTCTTGATTGGATTATTCATTCTTTGGGTGTTGAGTTTGATAAGTTCTTTATAGAATTTGGATACTAGTCCTTTATCTGATATGTCATTTGCAAATAAATATCTTCTCCCATTCTGTCAGTTGTCTTTTGGTTTTGTTGACTGTTTCCTGTGCGAAAGATTTTGATCTTGATGAAGTCCCAATAGTTCATCTTTGCCCTTGCTTCCCTTGCCTTTGGCAATATTTTTAGAAAGAAGTTGCTGTAGCTGAGGTCGAAGAGGTTGCTGCCTGTCCTCTCCTCAAGGATTTTGATGGATTCCTTTCTCACATTGAGTTCTTTTGTCCACTTGAGTTTACTTTTGCATGTGGTGTAAGGAAGTAGTACAGTCTCATTTTTCTGCATGTGGTTATCCAATTATCCCAACACCATTTGTTGAAGAGACTGTCTTTTTTCCATTAGATATTCTTTCCTGCATTGTCAAAGATTAGTTGACCATAGAGTTGAGGGTCTGTTTCTGTTCCATTGATCTTTAGGTCTTTTTATTTTTTTAAGATTTTATTTATTTATTGGACAGAGAGACAGATCACAAGTAGGGAAAGAGGCAGGCAGAGAGAGAGAGGGAAGCAGGCTCCCTGCTGAGCAGAGAGCCCAATACGGGACTCAATCCCAAGACCCTGGGATCATGACCTGAGCCGAAGGCAGAGGCTTTAACCCACTGAACCACCCGGGTGCCCAATCTTTATGTCTGTTTTTGTGCCAGTACCATACTGTCTTGTTGATAACAGCTTTGTAATAGAGCTTGAAGTTTGGAATTGTGATGGCACCAACTTTCACTTTCTTTTCCAACATTCCTCTGGCTATTCGAGGTCTTTTCTGGTTCCATATAAATTTTAGGGTTATTTGTTCCATTTCTTTTAAAAAAAATGATGGTATTTTGATAGGGATTGCATTAAACGTTTAGATTGCTTTAGGTAGCATAGACATTTTCACAATATCTGTTCTTTCAATCCAGGAGCATGGAATATTTTTCCACTTCTTTGTGTCTTCCTCAATTTCTTTCATGATTATTTTAGAGTTTCTGAGTATAGATTCTTTGCCCATTAGTTAGGTTTATTCCTAGGTATCTTATGTTTTGGGGTGCAATTGTAAATGGGATTGACTTCTTAATTTCTCTTTTCTGTCTTGTTGTTGGTGTAAAGAAATGTAACTGATTTCTGTGCATTGATTTTATATCCTGACACTTTACTGGATTCCCGATGAGTTCTAGGAGTTTTGGAGTGGAGTCTTTTGGGTTTTCCACATAAGTATCATATTATCCACAATGAGTGATAGTTTGACTTCTTTGCTGATTTGGATGCCTTTAATTTCTTTTTGTTGTCTGATTGCTGAGGCTAGGACTTCTAGTACTGTGTTGAATAGCAGTGGTGGTAATAGACATCCCTGCAGTGTTCCTCACCTTACTGGAAAAACTCTCTGATTTTCTCCATTGAGAATGATATTTGCTGTGGGTTTTTATAGATGGCTTTGATGATATTGAGGTATATACCCTCTATCCCTACACTTTGAAGAGTTTTGATCAAGAAAGGATGCTGTACTTTGTCAAATGCCTTTTTAGTATCTATTGAAAGGATCATATAATTCTTGTTCTTTCTCTCATTACTGTATTGTATCACATTGATTGATTTGAGGATGTTGAACCAACTTTGCAGCCCTGGAATAAATCCTACTTGGTCGTGGTGAATGATCCTTTTAATGTACTCTTTGGTCCTATTGTCTAGTATTTTGTTGAGAATTTTCACATCTGTGTTCCTCAAGGATATTGGTCTGTAATTCCCTTTTTGATGGGTTCTTTGGTTTTGGGATCAAGGTAATGCTGGCCTCATAAAATGAGTTTGGAAGTTTTCCTTCCATTTCTATTTTTTGGAACAGTTTCAGGAGAATAGGAATTGATTTTTCTTTAAATGTTTGGTAGAATTCCCCTGGGAAGCCATCTGGCCCTGGGCTCTGTTTTTTGCGAGATTTTTTTAAAAAATTTATTTATTTGACAGAGGTCACAAGTAGGCAGAGAGGCAGGCAGAGAGAGAGAGGAGGAAGCAGGCTCCCTGCTGAGCAGAAAGCCCAATGCGGGGCTCAATCCCAGGACCCTGAATCATGACCTGAGCTGAAGGCAGAGGCTTTAACCCACTGAGCCACCCAGGCGTCCATTTTGGGAGATTTTTGATGACTGTTTCAATCTCCTTACTGGTTATGGGTCTGTTCAGATTTTCTATTTCTTCCTGGTTCAGTTTTGGTAGTTTATAGGAATGCATCCATCTCTTGCAGATTGTCAAATTTGCTGGTGTATAGTTGCTCATAATATCTTCTTCTAACTGTTTGTATTTCTTTGGTGTTGGTTGTGATCTCTCCTCTTTCATTCATGATTTTATTCATTTGGGTCCTTTATCTTTTCTTTTTGATAAGTCTGGCCAGGGACTCATCAATCTTATTAATTCTTCCAAAG
Source organism: Mustela nigripes (assembly GCF_022355385.1). Classification (NCBI taxonomy): domain Eukaryota; kingdom Metazoa; phylum Chordata; class Mammalia; order Carnivora; family Mustelidae; genus Mustela; species Mustela nigripes. The sequence goes on from NC_081557.1 coordinate 109,419,116, forward strand.
AAACAGCTCTTAGTTTTGTTGATTTCTTCTACTATTCTTTTGGTTTCTATTTCATTGATTTCTGCTCTGATCTTTATGATTTCTCTTCTCCTGCTGGGTTTAGGCTTTCTTTGCTGTTCTTTCTCCAGCTCCATTAGGTGTAGGGGTAGGTTGTGTATATTTGAGACCTTTCTTGTTTCTTGATAAAGGCTTGTACTTATATACTTTTCTCTCAGAACTGCCTTTGCTGTTCCCCAATGATTTTGAACATTCGTGTTTTCATTATCGTTTGTTTCCATGAATTTTTTCAATTTTTTAACTTCCTGGGTTGACCCATTCATTCTTTAGCCTTCGTGTATTTGAATTGTGTCCAACTTTCCTCTTGTGATTGAGTTCTAGCTTCAGAGCATTGTGGTCTGAAAATACGCAGAGAATGATCCCAATCTTTTGGTACAGTTGAGACCTGATTTGTGACCCAGGATGTGATCTATTCTAGAGAATATTCTATGTGCAGTAGAGAAGAATGTGTACTCAGTTGCTTCGGAATGGAATGTTCTGAATATATCTATGGCATCCATCTGGTCCAATGTGTCATTTCAGGCCTTTATTTCCTTGCTGATCTTTTGCTTGGATTATCTATTTCAGTGAGGGGAGTGTTAAAGTCCCCTACTATTGTATTATAGTTGATGTGTTTCTTTGATTTTGTTATTAATTGGTTTATATAGTTGGCTGCTCCCATGTAAGGGGCATGGATATTTAAAATTGTTAGATCTTCCTGTTTGATGAAACTTTAAGTATGATATAGTGTTCTTCCTTATCTCTTCTTATAGTCTTTGGCTTAAAATCTAGTTGATCTGATATAAGGATTGCCACCCCAGCTTTCTTTTGATGTCCATTAACATGGTAAATTGTTTTCCACCCCCTCACTTTAAATCTGGAGGTGTCTTTGTGTCTAAAATGAGTTTCATGTAGACAACATATTGATGCGTTTTGTTTTTTTATCCATTCTGATACCCTGCCCTGTGTCTTTTGATTGGGGCATTTAGTCCATTTACATTCAGGGTAACTATCGAGAGATATGAATTTTGTGCCATTGTATTGCCTGTAAGGTGACTGTTACTGTAGATTGTCTCTGCTCCTTTCTGGTCTACTACTTTTAAGCTCCCTTTTTGTTTAGAGGACCTCTTTCAATATTTCCTACAGGGCTGGTTTGGTGTTTGCAAATTCTTTTAGTTTTTGTTTGTCCTGGAAGCTTTTTATCTCTCCTCTATTTTCAATGACAGCTGAGCTGGATATAGTATTCTTGGCTGCATGTTTTTCTCATTTAGTACTCTGAATATAATATGCCAGTTCTTTCTGGCCTGCCAAATTTTGTGGATAAGCCTGCTGCCAATCTAATATTTCTACCATTGTATGTTACAGACTTCTTGTCTTGGGCTGCTTTCAGGATTTTCTCTTTGTCACTAAGACTTGTAAATTTTATTATTAGGTTTGGGGTTTGGACCTATTTTTCTTGATTTTGAGTGGGGTTCTCTGTGTCTCCTGGATTTTGATGCTTGTTCTCTTTGCCATATTAGGGAAATTCTCTACAATAATGTACTCCAGTATACCTTCTGCTCCACTCTCTCTCTCTTCCTCTGGAATCCCAATTATTCTAATATTGTTTCATCTTATGGTATCACTTACCTCTCAAATTCTCCCCTTGTAGTCCAGTAGTTGCTTGTCTCTCTTTTGCTCAGTTTCTTTATTCTCCATCATTTGGTTTTCTATACCACTAATTCTCTCTTCTGCCCCATTTATCCTAGTAGTAAGAGCCTCCATTTTTGATTGCACCTGATTAATAGCTTTTTAAAATTTTAGCTTGGCTAGATTTTAGTTCTTTTATTTCTCCAGAAAGGGCTTTTATTTCTCCAAACAAGGTTTCTCTAATATCTTCCATGCCTTTTTCAAGCCCAGCTAGCACCTTGAGAATCATGTCATTCTGAACTCCAGATCTGTCATATTACCAATGTCCATATTGATTAGGTCAGTACTGCATCTTGTTCTTTTTGTGATTTTTTTCCATCTTGTCATTTTATCCAGGTAAGAATATATAAATGAGAATATAAAACATTAAAAGGGTGGCAAAGACCCCTGAAAAATGTACACTAACCAGATCAGAAGAGACCACAAATCAGGGGGAGAAGGTAAAAGAAGTTTTAAAAAAAATTAAAAAAAAATATATTAGATTGGTGAATAGAACAGACCCACGCACCTGATTTTGGGTGTATTTTGGTCTCTTAAAGAAACTACCTCCCAAGACTTTAAAGAAAGGAATATATATATATATGGGTAAACATGATGAAGGGATGGAATATAACTGTATATATGAAAATTTTTAAAAAATTCTAAAAAAGGAATTAATAAATTGGAAAAATAAAGAAGTAAAAAGTGGAGAGAATTTGCTCAGGCTGGGGATTAGAACAAGGCTTTGTGTAGGTTTAGGGTATATTTTGATCTATTAGAAGAAATTGTATCCCAAATATTTTTTTAGAAGAATAAACTCTATATGTGTATAAATAATAAAGTTAGATATAATGAAGGATAAAAAATATGGCTATAATAATGAAGGTTTAGAAAGTTTTTTTTAAAGAAAGGTATTGTTAAGATAAACTAGTTAAAAATATTAAAAGAGGAAAGAGGAAATGTTATACAAATAAGAATAAGAAAAAAATAAAACTAAAAAAAAATTAATTAACTCTGCAAGACTAAAGAATCATGGGGAGAAACTAATAATTCTATGCTTTACTTCCCCCTCCTCTGGAATTCTGCTGTTCTCCTTGTTCAGTGAACTTAGTCTTGGCTGGATGTTCTTGCTGATCTTCTGGGGGAGGTGCCTGTTGTGATTCTCAAATGTCTTTGCCTGAGGTGGAATTGCACTGCTCTTGCCAGGGGCTGGACTGACTAATCTCCTCGGGTTCGCTCTCAGGAGCTTTTGTAGATCTCTGCAGGAGGGGAATGAAAATGGCTGCCTTCCAATCTCCGGCCTAGAGCAGCCAAGAGCTTGGGACCCCACTCCTCAGTGTGCCCTCAGAGCAAAGTGCTCAATCACTCCCTTTTTCCTGGTCTCTCGCCATGCTCTGAGCTCACCCGGCCTGTGACCGAGTGTTTCTGTCTCTGCCACATAGTCCCATTTGGAGTCTCCAAACCAAGAAGATTTCTGCTGCTCTGCTTTTCTGGTGGATGAAGTTGGGTCTCCCCAGATCTTCTACTTGTGGGGTCCCTGCTCAAAGAGCAGTGGTCCAATTGTGCCACCAATCACAGTTTAAGGTAACCCTGAACCGAGCGTTCACTCCTCAGCTCTGTCTCTGTAACTGGCTTCCCTGCTCTGATACCTGCGAGGTCTGCTACACTCAGACACCCCTGATCCTTCTGTGACCCCGTGGAACCTGAGACCATGCTGTCCGCACGAGGGCTCCACCCCTACTTAGCTTCTGGAGTGATGTCCATCAGTGGATCAGACTTCTAAAAGTTCAGATTTTGTGCTCCATTACTCCACCACTTGCGGGAGCTGGCCCCTCCCCACCATGGTCTATCTTCCCATCATTTTGGATTCACATCTCTGCATGTCCTACGTTTAAGAAAGTGGTAGATTTTCTGTTTCTAGAATTGCTGCTCTTCCTCTCTTTGATCTCCTGTTGGGTTTGTAGGTGTTTGAGTGGTTTGATAACTATCTAGCTGAACTCCTGCAACCTGATGTCATCTCTGTCTGCTACTCCTCCACAGTTTTTTTTTTTTAAAGAATAATCTAAAAAGTATTACACTGTGTACATTTTAGAGTGAAAATAAGAAGTATTATTTTATTATTGACTTTTATGTTAGAGTCTAACATGAATACCATACAGTATATATAGTACACAAACTTGCAAGTGTACAGATAACTGATGTTTTAGGTATATCTGGTTACTAACCTCCAAATTAAGGTACAGAATACTTCCACAGTGCAGAAAGTTCCATCATATACCAAGCGAGGTGATAATTCCTATTATCCTCCTATACCAATCCTTATGAAGTACTTCTGTATGATAAGCCTTAGCTTTCATTTAAATTTTGGCAATACTTTTTTGTTAAATTCATGGGACTAGTGCATTTCATACTTGTTGATTGGTTGGCTTTTTAATAAGCTTTGTTGATTTGTAATTACTTACTAAGAATGGATATATTTTGTAAAATTTGATACCAGTAACCACGACCACCATCAGCATACAGAACATTTCCCACATGCCAAAGGAGTCCTTGTGCCTATCCCCAGAAAGTTCTTTGACATCTCTGGCTCCAGGTAACAAATGATCCAGTTTCTACCAATATTGATCTGATTTGTTGTTCTAAGAGATTAATATAAATGGAATAATACAGTATTACTCTTTTGTGTCTGGTTTGGTTACATTTCACTGCTTAATAGGATTCCATTGTATAGATAAATCAACATTTGTCCATTCATCTATTCCAGTTTTGGGCCATTTTAAATAAAGCTATGATGGATAGCCATGTATAATCTTTGTGTGGATATGCGTTTTCATCATTCTTGGGTGATTATCTAGGAGTAGACATGTTGGGTCGTATAGAAAGTGTATCATGAACTTGATAAGAGATTGCCAACCACTGTATTTCCCAAAGTGGTTATACTTTTATTATCCTATCAGCAATGAATGAGAGTTTTAGTAACTTCTATCAATTATGGTTTCAACTTAATCTTCCCTGATGTCTAATAATTTTTGTGTGATTATTAGCAATTTGTACACCTTCTTTTGTAAACTATCTGTTCAAATCTTTGCCTATTTAAAATATTGGGGCTTTATTTTCTTTTTATTGAGCTGTAAGATCTTTTTCTATTTCTGGACAAAGTTTTTTCTTTTTTCTTTTTTTGTCAGATACATGCATTACCAAATTTTTGTACCAATCTCTGGCTTGTTTCATTTTCTTAACAATATGTTTGAAAATGCAGATATTTTAAATTTTGCTAAATTCATTTAATCACTTTCTTCGTTTGAAATGTGACCCTTTCATAACCTATATAAAATCTTTGTCTAGTTCTAGTGTTGCAAAGATTTTCATCTATATTTTCTCCTAGAAATTCTATAATTTTATTATTTACATGTGACACTGTGATCCATTTCAAGCTAATTTCTAGATATGGAATAAAGGAAGGGTCAAAGTTTTTCATCCATTTTGTTTTCATTTACATATTCATTTGTTCCAGCATACATTTGTTAAAAATACTTTTCTTTCCACGTTGAATTGGCTTTTTTTGCCATAAATAACATGCCCAAATATACATGGATCTGTATCTGCACCACTTAACCTAGTCCCTTGATTTAAGTATCTATCCTTTTCTATTATCACACTGTCTTCATCACCTAACTTTATAGTAAGTCTTAAAATCAGGTAACATAAGTCTTCCCTCTTTGTTCTTTTTCAAAATTTATTATACATTCTAAGTTCTTTACATTTCCAAGTAAATCTTAGAATCTATTTATCACTACAAAAAATTTACAGGAATTTTGATTGAGATTATTAATTTGGATACATCTGTGTCTTAAAGATACTGTATTTTATGAACCATGGGTATAGTGTATCTCCTTTCATTTAGGTCTTTAATTTCATTTATAAACATTTTATAATTTTTAGTATATAGGTTTTATGCTTATTTTGTTAAATTTATAACTGTTTCATACTTTTTATGCTGTTGTGAATGATACTGTTTAAACTTTCTCTTACATCCTGGGATCTTCCTAACTTCTTTTTATTAATTTTAGTAGAATTTTTAGAATAAATTATTTGGGATTTCCTATGCATGTAATTATGTCTTCCACAAATAAAGGCACCTTGCTTCTTTCTTTTACCTCTGTATGCTCTCACATAATTTTTCTTGCCTTATTGCAAGGTTCAGACTTTTAGTTAATTACTAAGTAATAATAGCAAGAGTGACCATTCCTCTTTTTTATTGATTTTTAGGAGGAAATCAAGATTTTACCATTAAGTTAGCTGTTTTTTCTTTTTTCTTTTTTTTGGATATGTCCTTTATCAAGGTGAGCAAGTTCACTTTTATTGCTATATTGCTGAAAGTTTTAGCCACGAATGGTTGTTGAACTTTATCACACACTTTTTTGTTTAAAAGTGGTTGATATATATGACTATATATCTTACATATATGATTACATATGTGTATTATAATTCTATGTAATGAATTATAATGATTAAGCATTGAATGTTAAACCAACTTTACATTCTTGATAAGCCTCACTTGCTCATGTTGTATTATCTTTCTATTTATGGCTTTAGTTTGTTAATGTTTTGATAAAGATTATTATGTTTATGTTTACAAGTGATATTATTGGTCTATTTTCTTTTTTTAAGATTGTCTATTGTCTTATCTGGTTTGTTTGTTTGTTTCATTTTATGTATTTATTTATTTATTTTTGAAATAATATTCATGTATTATGAAACTAAAAGAAGTCAAACATGTAGAAAACTTAACTCCAAGTGAAGAAAATAAATCTTATATCTATCATTAATATCACATTAACCCATTAAGAGCATCTTCTAACTATGAAAACTCTCTGCTACCCTTTATTTATTTATTTAGGTTTAAACTTAGTTAACATATAGTGTATTATTAATTTCAGAGGTAGAGTTCAGTGATTCAGCAGTCTTATATAACACTCACTGCACATTGCATCACATGCCCTCCTTAATGCCTATCACTCAGTTACCCCATCTCCTTCAGCAACCCTCAGTTTCTTTCCTATGATTAAGTCTTTTAGCTTGTTGCCCTTTCTGATTTTGTATTGTTTTATTTTTCCTCCCTTTTCCTATGATTCTCAGTTTTGTTTCTTAAATTCCACATATGAGTGAAATCATATGGTAACTGATTGACTTTCTCTGACTGACTTATTTTGCTTAGCATATTACCCTCTAGTTCCATGTTTAATTTTATTAAATTAGGGTAATACTCTTCATAAAATAATTAGGGTTTCTTAAAGAGTTTGTGTAGAAACAAATTGGTATTAACTCACCCCCTCCCTCGCCAAATCCTTGAACACAATTCAATGGTGAAGATATTTAGGCCTGGATTATTACTATAGGAAAGTTTTAATTAAAAATTCAAGTTAATTATAAATATAAGATTCTTCATATTTTCTATTTTTTTCAAGGTTATAAGACTCTTCATATATTTTTTTAAAGATTTTATTTATTTATTTGACAGAGAGAAAGACAGTGAGAGCAGGAATACAAGTAGGGGGTGTGGGAGAGGGAGAAGCAGACATCCTGCAGAACAGGGAGCCTGATGTGGGGCTCCGATCCCAGGACCCTGGTATCAGGACCTGAACCAAAGACGGACGCTTAACGGCTGAGCCAGCTAGGTGCCCCTATATTTTCTATTTCTTGTCTCAGGGAATTTTCCCATTTTATCTTACTCAAAAAATAGCAAAAGGTTTTCTTAATATTATTTTATCATCTTTTATAGGATGTAAGTTCAGTAGTGATTCCTTTTATTTTTAGTATTCCTAATTTTGTGAAATATCTTAAATTTTTTTTTTTTTTTACTTTCAATCAATGTAGAGTTTATCAATTTTACTTCTGTTTTCAAAGAACTGGTTTTTCATTTCATTGATTTTCTCTATTCTTTCTGTTTTTAATTTAACTGGTCTCTGCTCTATTTTTTTTTTTTTTTAATTTGTATTATTCTGCTTGCCTTAGCTTGTATTTTCTTCTTTTTCCTGTTTCCTATGGTGGAGGCTTATTTCATTTATTTTAGATTTTTCTTTATGGTTAATATATGCATTTAATGATACAATTTTCTCTGTAAGCATTGCTTTACTGAATTACATGTTTTGCTAGTTGCTTTTTAATATTGCTCTAAAATTTTAAGATTTCTCTTGAGATTTGTTCCACACATCTGTTATTTAGAAGTATGTGCATGGAGCACTGGGTGTGGTGCATAAACAATAAATCTTGGAACACTGAAAAAAATAAAATGAAATTCAAAAAGAAAAAAAGAAGTATGTGGTTTAGTTTCCAAATATCTGGGGAATTTCCAGCTATCTTTTTCTTAGATATTTCTAGTTTTATCCACTGTAGTCTGAGAACATAGTCTGTATGATTTTGTTTTATTTATTCTTGCTTTAAATTTTGTGAAGGTATGCTTCCTGGCCCAGAATGTGGTCTGTTTGTGCCGGTGAAGCCTAATAAAAATGTGTATTCTGTTGTTGTTGAATAGAATATTCTACAAATGTCAAATTAGAACAAGTTGATTGATAGATCTTTGAGTTCTTTCAGGTTTGCCCTAATGTATTTTGATGCTAAGTTATTAGTGTTAGGTGCTCACATATTTAAGATTGTTATAATGTCTTTGAAAATTGAACTTTTTATCATTATATAACTTTTGTCTGTCTCTGACAATCCTACTTGTGGTGAAGCACGCTTTGTCTAAAATTAATACAGCTACCCCGGAGTTCTATTCATTACTATTACTTGGTATATCTTTCTTAATCCCTTTACCTTTAACTTATCTGAGTTTTTATGTCAAAAAATTTTTATTGTAGACAACAGTTGTCTTTTTAATCCACTCTGGCAGTCTCCGTATTTTAATTGATGTATTTTAGATTATTCACATTCACATTCATGTAGTTTACTTTGTATCTACCATGTTTGTTATGTTTTTATTTACTGCATTTGTTCTTTATTCATTCCTATTTCTTTCTGCCTTCTCTGCTATTAATTGAATACTTTGTGATTTCATTTTATCTTTTTTCTTTGTATGTCATTTATAGTTCTTAAATTTTTATTTTACCCATACCCTAGGGATGGTTTTCCTTTAGAGTTTACAATCTGTATCTTTAACTAATCTAATTTCTTTTTAAGAAAATATTGTATTGTTTCATTTGTAGTATAGGTACCTTATAACAGAGTAGTCACAATTCCTTCCATCCTTTATGATATTACTGTCATTTATTTCATCTATCATCTATCTATATGTTGTAATCACCCAGTGCATTATTATAATCATTGACTTATTAGTTTTTGAGATATAATTTATGTATAACATTATATAAGTTTAAGGTGTGTAAGATATTGATTTGATACATTTATATATATATATTATAATATGATTACCAACATAGCTTTAGATAACACCTCTGTCACATCACATAATAATCATTTCTTTTTTGTGGTGAAAATATTTAAGAAATAGTTTCCTAGCAATTTTGAAGTAAATAATACAATGTTTTAGACTATAATTACAATGCTGAACATTAGATCTTCAAAATTTATTCATTCTCTAGTTGTAAATTTATCTCCTTTTTTAAAAAAAAATATTTTATTTATTTATTTGACAGACAGAGATCACAAGTAGGCAGAGAGGCAGGCAGAGCCACCCAGGCGCCTCTAAATTTATCTCCTTTAAATAAATCTCCCCAATTCCTCTCACCTTAGTCCCCAGTAACTATCATTCTATTCTCTGCTTCTTTGAGTTTGGCTTTTTTAGCTTCAACATATAAGTGATACAATATGTCTTTTTCTGTCTGGCTTATCTCACTGACCATAATGGCCTCAAGTTCTTTTTTTTTTTAAATTTTTTAATTATTATTATTTTTTTATTTGACAGAGATCACAAGTTCAAGTTCTATCTATGTTACTGCAAATGGCAAAATTTCTTTTCTTTTTTTCCCTCATGGCTGAATAATATTCCATTGTGTATGTGTGCATGTGTGTCCATGTGTGTCTGCGTATATACACATATATATATATATCTCCTCTTTATCTATTTATCTGTTCATGGGCACTCAGGTTGGTGATTTTATATATCTATATCTATATCTATGCACACACACGTGTGTGTGTATATACATATAAGATCATATATATATATGATCTTTATTGTGAATAATCTGCAATAAACATGGGACTGTAGATTTATTTTTGATAACCTGGTTTCATTTTCATGATATATACATGGAAGTGGGATTGCTGGATCATATTACCATATGTGTGTATACCATATGTCTGTATATACATATAAGATCATATATGTATATATATATGATCTTATCTATTGTGAATAATCTGCAATAAACGTGGGACTGCAGATTTTTTTTTGATAACCTGGTTTCATTTTCATGATATAAATGGAAGTGGGATTGCTGGATCATATTACCATATGTGTGCATACCATATGTCTGTATATACATATAAGATCATATATGTATATATATATGATCTTATCTATTGTGAATAATCTGCAATAAACGTGGGACTGCAGATTTTTTTTTTGATAACCTGGTTTCATTTTCATGATATATACATGGAAGTGGGATTGCTGGATCATATTACCATATGATTTTTTAAATTGATTTTAGTAAACTTTAATTTTTAAATTAACATATAATGTATTATTTGCTTCAGGGGTACAGGTCTGTGAATCATCAGTCTTACACAACTCACAACACACACCATAGCACATACCCTCCCCAGTGTCCATAACCCAGGCACCCCATCCCTCCCTCTCACCCCCTCAGTTTCTTTCCTGAGATTAAGAGTCTTTTATAGTTTGTCTCATTCCCTGGTACCATCTTGTTTCATTTTTACCTCCCTACCCCTCAATACCTCCCACCCTGCTTCTCAAATTCCTCATATCAGAGATATATATAATAATTGTGTTTCTCTGACTGACTTATTTGGCTTAGCATAATACCCTCTAGTTCCATCCACATAACTGCAAATGGCAAATTTCCTTTTTTTGATGGCTGCATAGTATTCTATTGTACATATATACCACATATTCTTTTTCCATTCCTCTGTTGAACATCTAGGCTCTTTCCATTGTTTGGCTATTGCTGTTATAAACATTCAGGTGTACGTGCCCCTTCAGATCACGACATTTTTATCTTTAGGGTAAATACTCAGTAGTGCAATTACTGGGTTGTAGGGCAGCTCTATTTTCAACTTTTTTGAGGACCCTCCATACTGTTTTCTAGAGTGGCTGCACCAGTTTGCATTCCCACCAACAGTGTAGGAGGGTTCCCCTTTCTCTCCATCCTCACCATCTGTTGTTTCGTGACTGGTTAATTTTAGTCATTCTGACTGGTGTGAGGTGGTATCTCATTGTGGTTTTGATTTGTATTTCCCTGATGCCGAGTGATGTGGAGCACTTTTTCATGTCTGTTGGCCATCTGGATGTCTTTTTCGCAGAAATGTCTGTTGATGTCTTCTGCCCATTTCTTGATTGGAGTATTTGTTATTTGGATGTTGAGTTTGATAAGTTCTTTATAGATTTTGGATACTAGCCCTTCATCTGATATGTCATTTGCAAATATCTTCTCCTTTTCTGTCGGTGGTCTTTTGGTTTTGTTGACTGTTTCCTTTGCTATACAAAAGCTTTTGATCTTGATGAAGTCCCAATAGTTCATTTTTGCCCTTGCTTCCCTTGCCTTTGGTGATATTTATAGGAAGTAACAGCTGCAGCTGAGGTTGGAGAGGTTGCTGTCTGTGCTCTCCTCAAGGATTTTGATGGGTTCCTATCTCACATTGAGTTCTTTCATCCATTTTGAGTCTATTTTTGTGTGTGGTATAAGAAAATGGTCCAGTTTCATTCTTCTGCATGTGGCTATCTAATTTTCCCAACACCATTTGTTGAAGAGACTGTCTTTTTTCTGTTGGACATTCTTTCCTGCTTTGTCAAAGATTAGTTGACCATAGAGTTGAGGTTCTATTTCTGGGCTCTCTATTCTGTTTCATTGATCTATGTGTCTATTTTTGTGCCAGTACCATAGTGTCTTTTTTAAAAGATTTTATTTATTTACTTGACAGACAGAGATCACAAGTAGGGAGAGAGGCAGGCATGGGGGGGGGGGGATAGGATGCAGGATCCCTGCTGAACAGAGAGCCTGACATAGGGCTGGATCCCAGGACCCCAGGACCATGAGATCATGACCTGAGCTGAAGGCAGAGGCTTAATCTACTGAGCCACCCAAGTGCCCCTGTACTGTACTGTCTTGATGAATACAGCTTTGTAATAGAGCTTGGAGTCTGGAATTGTGATACTGCCAACTTTGGTTTCTTTTTTAACATTCCTCTGGCTATTTGGGGGTCTTTTCTCATTATATATAGTTTATAGTCTCTAGGAATGCATCCATCTCTTGCAGATTGTCAAATTCGCTGGTCTATAGTTGCTCATAATATGTTTTTCTAACTGTTTGTATTTCTTTGGTATTGGTTGTGATCTCTCCTCTTTCATTCATGATTTTATTTATTTGGGTCCTTTCTCTTTTGTTTTTGGTAAGTCTGGCCAGGAGTTTATCAATCTTATTAGTTCTTTCAAAGAACAAACATCTAGTTTCATCGAATTCTTCTGAACTCTATTTGTGACATCTTACAAGATTTGAGTAGGTCTTTAATTGTCAGTATTGTCTCTTGTTTTTTTTTTTTTTTTTTTTGAGGTGAGTTTTCCCACATTATTATTTTATCCAGATTAAGTACAGATAATTGAGAGAACAAAATGCTAAAAGGGTAGCAATAACCTTAGAAAAAATATACAGTAACCAAATTTGAAGAGACCTGAAACTGGGGGAGAAGAAAGAAGGAAAAAATATATTTATATATCTTTATTTCTATCTATATCTATATCATCTATAATCTATCTATCTATCATTTATATATATTAGAGTAGTGATTAGAACAGAACCACACACTTGATTTTCGGTGTATTTTGGTCCATTAGAAGAAACTGCCTCCCAAAATTTTAACGAAAGAAAAACTTCTATATATATAAATAAGGGTAAACATGATGGAGGGATGGAATATGACTGTAAAGATGAAAATTTAAAAAGAGTCTAAAAAAGGAATTGATAATGTAAGAAGTTAATTGAAAAAAGAAAAAAAAGAGGAAAGAATGGGATCAGGCTGGAGACTAGAACAAAGCCATGTGCTAGATTAAGGGTATATTTTGATTTGTTAGAAGAAACAGTATCCCAAAATTTTAAAGAAAGGAAAACCTATATGTATACAAAAAATAAGGTTATATACAATGAAGGGATAGAATATAACAATGAGAATTTAAAAAAAATATTTTTTAAAAAGGTATTGATAAGATAAAATAGTTAAAAATGCTAAAATAGGGAAGAGGAAAAATTTAAAAAATAGAATAAGAAAAAATAAAATAAAAAAATTTAACTTTGAAAGACTAAAGAATCATGGGAAAAATCCATGAATTCTATGTGTTGTATTCCCCTGCTTTTGGAGTTCTGCAGTTCTCTTTGATCAGTGAACTTGGTCTTGGCTAGATGTTCTTGCTGATCTTCTGTGGCTGGGGCCTGTTGCAGTGATTCTCAAGTGTCTTTGCCCAAGATGGAATTGCAACCTCCTTGCCAGGGGCCAGGGTAAGTAACCTGTGCAGTTTTGGTCTCAGGAGCTTTTGTTCCCCAAATACTTTCCATAGAACTTTGGAGGATGTAAATGGAAATGGCAGCCACCCATTCTCCAAACCATAGGGGCTGAGAGCTTAGGGCCCCACTCCTCAATGTGCCCTCAGAGAAAAGCTGTCAATCCCTCCCAATTCCCTGGTCTCGGGCTGTACTCTGTGCTCACCCGGCCTGTGACTGAGCATTTATATCTCTGGTACATGCCCTGTTTGGAGTCTCCAAACCCAGTAGATTCCTGCTGTGTTCTCCCACCACTCCTCCCGGAGGAGGAAGGATCTGCCACTTGTGGGGTTCCTGCTCAAAGAGCAGTGGTCCAACTGTTCCTCAGATCAGGGTTTAAGGTAAACCTAAGCTGAGAGCCCACTGCTCAACTCTGTTTCTACAGCTGACTTTCCCGCTCTGATACATGGGAACTCTGCCACACTTAGGCACCCTGGTCTTTCTGTGTCCCCACTGGTCCTGATACCACACTGTCCCCACGAAGACTGCACATTCCCCACCCCCCTACCCCCAGCTCTGGAGCAACATCTCTCAGTGGAGGAGACTTCTAAAAGTTCCAATTTTGTGCTCTGCTGCTTTACCACTTGCTGGGAGCCAGCCCCCCTCCCCCCCGTGTCTCTTCCAGTATGTTGCCTTAGATTCTTTTCTCCACATGTCCTACCTTCCAGAAAGTGGTTGTTTTTCTGTTCTTAGAATTGCTGCTCTTCTTCTCTTTGATCTCTTGTTGAGTTTGCAGGTGTCCAGAATGGTTTGATAACTATCTAGCTGAACTCCTGGGATCCAATGATATTTAAGTCTCTTACTCCTTTGCCATCTTGCTTTCCCCCCTTTTGATGTTCTTATCTGCCTCTTTTCCAGTCTCATCCATCTGCCCAGTCACAGAGTTCCCACCTCAGTACTCTGGGTGTTGCTGGAGAGAAGTGGGTTTCTTTAGCTCTGTCCTGCACAGGTTAGGTAGCAAGACCCTCACTCACCACTCTTTTTTCCCCTACTGGAGAGGTTGCTGCTGGCCAGTTCATCCTCTTTGTGTCACCTTGAGGGGAGAAGCAGTGATGGCAAAATTCATCTTATCCTGTTCAATGTGTGTGTGTGTGTGCATGTGTATGTATCCCCCCCACACACACAACATGGTGAAATCTTCCCTCAGGAAGGCTGGATTTATATAAAGTCTCTCTTATTGTAGGTGTCTTCCTAAGTCACTGTTCTCCATGTTTTCTTTAATTATGGCTGAGAGGGTTTAGAAAATGTTCATCTGTTCCTGCTGGTTCCATAGCACATAGACAATTCAAGGTCTGTCTGCCAATTATTGGATGCACAGGTGTGCAAGAGTCTTCTCAGGTCCCTTGGTATATGATGTTGGATTGTACAACTCCTACAGAGACCCTTCTATTCATGAAAGAATGCCTAATTAGTTGTTCCAAATGGGAACAATAAGGAGGGATATCTTACTCCATAATGCTGCTGACATTGCTGAGAATCTGATTGTTACTTTAATTATCTTTTAGATAGGTTAACAACAAGACAAATGAAATTTTAATTTTACTCTCATTTATTCTTTCTGCCATGCTCTTCCTTTCTTTCTGAAGCCCCAATATTTGACCTTTATTCTTTTCCTTCTGGCCCCCAGATTTGTTAGTATTTCTGGAAGGACAGATGTGAGAGTGGTGAATTACCTCAGATTTTGTTTGTTTTGTTTGTATGAAAAAAAATTTTCCTTCTACTTTTGATTGGTAATTTTGCTGGATATAGAAATGTTTTTGTTTTTTAATGTTTAAATTAAAAAATTCCATTTTCTTCTTGCATGGTTTCTGATAAGAAACCCACTTTAATTCTTCCTCTTCTTCTATAGGTAAGTTGTTTGGTGTCTCATTAATTTTGGAAAACTCTCAGCCATAATTTTCCCTTCTTAGATGCGACATTCAGATTGATTTCCTCGAAGCCCTGTTGCAGGATAACTCTGTTTTTTCCACTTATGTGAGACAGGGATTCTAGAGGGGCTAGAGCAGGAAGAATGCCTCTCTTCCACCTGGGAAGAGGCTCTGAAAACGTCTTTTCACCAGGAGAGTTAAAACTATGTTATGTAGAAAGGTCTTCCCTTCTCCTTGTTAGAGCCACAAGGAAATACTTCTGGTGCTCTTCCTCATAGTGCAACCCATGAGATAATGAGAGGTCTCCTAATACTTCATTCTCCAGTAGTTTCCTTACTCTCACACTAGCCCACATTCAGACTCCAGCAATTTGTCAAAATTCCCATTAAGTGTTCCTGCTAATATATGGCTCCATCATTTTCTTCTATAGGTAAGCTGATCTCAGATATGATTCTCTTGATGCACTTCTCTTTCAAAATTTTGAGGTGATGATTTTCCCTGCAACTTCAAATCTCATATGGGTTCAAGAAAAGTCATCAGGTTTTATTTTGCCCAACATGTTCTTATTGTACAAATAGGAGTGATGAATTTTAAGGTCTTTATTTATCGAATTGGACCATCAATACTGTGAGCAAATGCTTCGACTGCTTAACATAGCTGAAGAGGGGGATGAGATTTCCTTTTTCTTGAGTGACTCATATAATTTTTATCTTTATCCTTTTCCTGTTAAAGATGATCACAAATTTTCCTTTAATTCATAGTATAATTCCTGTAATAGTTTTTTTTTAAATTTTTTATTTTTGATAAACATATATTTTTATCCCCAGGGGTACAGGTCTGTGAATCACCAGGTTTACACACTTCACAGCACTCACCAACACATACCCTCCCCAATGTCCATAATCCCACCCCCTTCTCCCAAACCCCCTCCCCCGGGCAACCCTCAGTTTGTTTTGTGAGATTAAGAGTCACTTATGCTTTGTCTCCCTTCCAATCCCATCTTGTTTCATTTATTCTTCTTCTACCCACTTAAGCCTCCATGTTGTATCACCACTTCCTCATATCAGGGAGATCATATGATAGTTGTCTTTCT
>NC_081557.1:109435915-109463133 GCF_022355385.1 Mustela nigripes
CGCTTTGGATTCACTTCTCCGCCGGTCCTACCTTTCAGAAAGTGGTTGTTTTTCTGTTTCCAGAATTGCTGTTCTTTTTCTCTTCAATCTGCCGATGGATTTTCAGGTGTTTGCAATCTTTAGATAAGGTATCTAGCTGATCTCTGGCTAGCTGAAGCAGTCTCAGCTTGCTACTTCTCCGCCATCTTGACTCCTCCCCCTGTAATAGTTTTTAATTGTCTCAATCATACATTTAAAATTGTTCTTAATTTTTTTTAATTTCCAAAAAATATACTTCTTGATCTTATAATTTTTATTTTAACCATTTTTTCTGTCTACTAAGAACTTTAGTACTTTCTTGAATTTCATTAAAAATAAAAATTAAGGGTATTCTGCAAGTTCTTTTTCTTTAAAAGCAACTATTTAGTAAAAGAAGTAGTTCTAATTTTTTAGAGTGCCCCTTAGTTGAAAATATAACATTTTTTTTCTTTGACTCCTGACAAAGGGGTCAAAGTTGGTTCAATCACATATTAAGAGAGTTTTGTTAGAGATTATGTGATTTATTATTGGAATCTGTCAGATAAATTTTGCTGGAATATAGTTTCAACTATGGTTATGGAATAAAGGGGGAGCTATAATTAGCAATATCTACGTCAAAAATTTTGTGTTTGGGGAAGAGTATTTCTTGAATGTGTTTGTGATGTCATCTTCCTTTAATTGCCAGGTTTGCTCTTGTGATGAGATAGCCATGTTAGATCCCTCTCATATTCAGAAGGCAGCCTACCCATATCTAGGATAATCTAGAAGCCATCCCTAGAGTAGGAAATTTGCTTTGTCAAAACTCTAATTTCCCTGAGACTTCTCTAAGACCTTAGAAATACATTTCCCCCAAACAACACCCTATAAGTTCAGCACTCTACATTAGGATAGCAAAGACATTATGTTGGGAGATTATTCCATTTATTTTCCCCATGGATGTTCAACCTTCACCCATGATTAATCTGAGGTTGGTTAACACTCCAACTCTGCTCTTGTTTGGTCGACATTCCTTATGTTATGTAAGCATATGGATTCCCATTATCATTTATTATTCATTATTATATTTTCTTTTTATTTATTTATTTTTTATAAACATATAATATATTTTTATCCCCAGGGGTACAGGTCTGTGAGTTGCCAGGTTTACACACTTCACAGCACTCACCATAGCACATACCCTCCCCAATGTCCATAACCCCACCCCTCTTCTCCTAACCCCCCTCCCCCCAGCAACCCTCAGTTTGTTTTGTGAGATTAAGAGTCACTTATGGTTTGTCTCCCTCCCAATCCCATCTTGTTTCATTTATTCTTCTCCTACCCCCTTATCCCCCCATGTTGCATCTCCACTTCCTCATATCAGGGAGATCATATGATAGTTGTCTTTCTCCACTTGACTTATTTCGCTAAGCACGACGTGGATGGAACTAGAGGGTATCATGCTTAGCGAAATAAATCATATTATATTTCCTTTTATCTTCTGTAGAAAAATAGGAAGTGAATAAAGCAGGTGATGGTTTTTAATCTTGTGGGCACCAATTCCCATCTTGATCTTTAAATCTTCTCTTTTTTCTCCCAGTCCCTAAACTAAATCCAAGGTTTGGGTCTTTTCAAGTTACTTGATGAATATTATACTTTAAGTGTATTTCAAAATTTTAGGAATTATCAAAGCAGCCCCATCAGTTAGAGCAAAGCAGTGAATTTCAGTTTGTCTACAACTGCCTGTCTTCTTACCTGCAAATTGACATGTATCTTATGAAAAGTTCTGTGTTTTGTGACCATTACATACACTGAGACAGTCTGTCAAGAAGAACCTGAATATTTGAAAATCATGATTAGAAATGCAAATGTGGTGGAGTGTTCTCCATGTGTCAAACTTCACAGTAGTCCTTTGCATGTAATCTTACCTTAAAATGAAATCTTTCATGACACACAGCTCTGAAATTTCAAATTCTGCTATTTAAAAAGCTCTTAAGGTTAGAGAGTTTATACCTAAAATTATACATTTTATGTTTTTCCAGGCTGACCCATTGTCAGCCTGGAAAACTTGTTATCAGAAAAAATTAGAAATAGCATCACAGACCAAGTTAAGAATGGAATTTGGCAATATATTTTGGTTGCCTGCCTAATACTTAATATTACTTGAGAGGATGTCTGCTTTTAATGAAAAATAGATTTGTGAAACAAAAGAAAATTTCAATTTTTCCTTTGATCGAAATTAAGGATATAGATAAAGGATAGGGCTGCAGTTTGCATATATATTATCTCTGAAGCCAACACATTCTATGTCTTGAAAAGGAGTCCCCATATTTTACTCCTGTCCAGCCTATCCAAGACTGGCCCTGAATGAAACTGTGAAGGGGCTTAAAATTGTTTTCAACTACTCTACTAAGGCATATAATGCCTCTAGGGTCAGGGAGAGCACTAAGTAAATCTCTCTGAGCTCCAGCTCCTCATCTGTAAAATGAAGATAATATTACTTAAGTTCTAATATTTTTGAGAAGTTTACATGAGATAATATAAGCAAAACACCCAATATTGTTCTACTTACTGAGTGGTAGCTCAATAAATGACAGTTTTTACTGTGTTTATCATATTTATTAATAAGTACAAGTTCCTTTACTCCATTTTTTTCCTTTAGTGCCCAAAAATGTAACAAGAAGAAACAAGTGAAAAGAAAGGAAAAAGTTTAGGAATAGCAAGAGACTGGCTGTTTTAACTTTAGACTGATGAAAAGGCAGAGAATCCTGGATCTGTGTCTCCGTTAAGCAATTTTTTGTTTCTACACAAAACAAAGCAAACCACAGCAAACAAACCAACAAACAGAAATACACAGAAACAGCTTTGTAGCATGCCAGAATAGTCAATGGTAATAACCAGTAAATTTGTGTCATAGTCGACACGATAAAATAAATTTCCATGATTCCAAATGGAAAGAGCATCTCAATTTTAATCCCAATAATTTTAGAAATTTTGAAGGCCAGATTTCTTTTTGTTCTTTGTGGTCATCATGGTGATGGTGGTGGTGGTGGATCTTTATCTATGTATGTGCCTGAATGCACGCATCAGCTACAGCACGGTCCTTTTTAATAGGACTGAACCTTTTTCTGAGCATGTGCCAGCATGAGGTGAAGGCTAAAGAAAGAGGCCAGCTTTTGCAAAGCTGGTCATTGGATTTGGTTCATTGCATTGCACCCATTTTCTCCATTTTTTGGATCAGAGCTGTAGTTTGGATTGAGTTCAGAGGGAGAGGTTTTTCAGAAGTTGTATTGTTTATATGATTTCAGGAATTTGTGTAAACCCATGCATTGTTTGCTGCAGCCTCCTTTTATTCACACTCCTTTTAGACGAAAGTCCAAGTCCTTTTAATGTGGCCCATCAGACCTCTTCTTTGTTTGTAGTGGCATCACTCACCATCTTTCCCCCTGGAGCCATGTGACTAGGCACTTCTCAACTTCTTCCAGTTCTTTGAACCTGTTATATCCTCTCCTCCATTTAGGCACATGCTCCTCCCTCTGTTGGGAAAACATTTCTCCATCTTCTTGACTTACCTTGGCTTCAGCTTACTAGTCACTTCCTCCAGGAAGCTTTCTCTAACCATCAAGTCAGGATTAGATCCCCTTCCCTGTGTGCACACATTTACATTATAAAACATAACAGACTGGACTGCTATTTGTTGTCCATAGATAGTGAGCAAAATAAATCTCTCATGTCAAGTAGGAGCCTGTTTCAAGAAATGAGGCAAGAAGTTAAAGGTACTGTAGCTGGTGATATCCCGGGGACCAGCTTCAGCTGACCCCCCAGAACTGATAATGAGCAGAACCAGAGGAGGTCTATGGGGACCCGAAACTGATTAAAACCCTTTAAAAGGGAAGTTATTTTGGCAACAATCTATTAGGCGCTTCAGACCTGTCCCCCTCTATGTCTGACCACTTAAAAAAGGCAGCCATGAAAATAAAAAAAAAAAAACAAAAAAAAAAAAAAAGAAAGGAAGAAAGAAAGAAAGAAAGAAAGAGGCAACCACCGCCTAAGACTGCCTGACTGATCTCTGAGCAGAAACAAAATCCTTCACAGCTGGAACATAAGAAGTACCCAGAGCTTACCTGGACCAGACCGAGGCCTCATCTCAACTGTAGAGCCACAGGATGACTTCGCATTTACTTCCTTAACTTACTGCCCCCTTCTGTTATCTTTGTTGTGAGGCTTGTCTTCTGTCCTGCTCTGTGTGCTGTGGAAAAAGCCAAGTGTAATCCCATGGTGAAATGTCATTGAGTTTGAAATCCTGAACCTGCTTTGTAATTGTGATTTAACTTTGCTTTATGAGTGAATAAAGCTGACATTGTGGAAAGACACAACTCGTGTGTGTGTGTGTGTGTGTGTGTGCGCGTTTTCATAGTATGTTAATGGCATGTTCATTTTTGTGTCTTTGTTGCTAAAAATAGCATCTTGCACATAGGAGAAACTCAATAAATGTTTTGTTAAATCAATGCACTTGATCCATATCTCAAAGAATAAACAGGAAGAGTTTGTGGGGTACTGTTGGGCCAAAGTTTTATTGGCCCCTTAGCTATTCTTACTCCTTTCTTCCCACACCTCTAGTACATCTTGTTCTGAAATGTGGGTTTTAAGTAAAAGGTTAAGGACCTTCACAGACGGGTCTGCTTGTTGGTATTGTTAACTTAAATTTATAATGTATACGATGAAAAGGCAAAATAACGTCAATGTTAAGTGTCAGATTTGGAGGTAGATGAATCTGTCTTTAAATCTATCCTTACAGGTGGTGATTCTCAGAAATTTACCTTATCTAGGCAAGACTTTTTTTCTTTGTTTCACCCTATATAAAGTCAGAATGATAATGCATAACTCATGGGATTTCGTGAAATGCCTTAGGTGTAATTGATTTACTGAACATCGTAGGCTCAGTAGTGCATGAACAGAAAGCCACTTAATTTCTCTTTTTTTTTTCACGATTCCTTTAAAATTGTGTCATGGAACACTACATCAAAAATTAATGATGTCCTGTATGGTGACTAATAAAATAAAATAAGAATAAAATTGTTGAGTCCTTCACTTCCCCTGGATGAACTCTCAAGGCATAACCACAGGTTTTCTGAGCATTCTTAAGTGTTAATATATAGTCTTAGTATTCAGGTATTAAAAAGTCCAGTTCATTTTAATTTTAAAACTTGCATTTCTCATTTAATCCTGAGCTTTTTCCTGTGCCTAGCTTAAGGTTGCCACAGGTTAGAAGACTAGGGTCAGGAGGACGTTCTGGTGAACTTGCCTAATATTGTCCCGTGTTTATCTTTTCCTCCCCTTGCCCTCATTGACCAGCCGGCTTCTGCTCTTGCAGGGTGGAGCCTGGGCAAGGGAAGGCAGTGAAAGAAGAGTTCTTTCTTACTAGCATGGTTTATCTAATATTGGTGCCTTGCTGATGTGGTAGAAGAAAATATTGGCCTTTTCTTTCTTTTCTTTCTTTCTTATTTTTTTGTTTAGTTTTGTTTTGTTTTTCGGGAATCTTGGTTTTTGATATCTTCCATCTGCTATTCCCTGAGTCTTCATAGCTGGCTCCTAAGGAGCTCTCTTAACCCATTTCTGTCTACTCCAAACACCTTTTTTTGCAGACCTTTTTATCCCTCTAAGCTTACCTTTGGACAAGATTCCATTCAGATTGACTCTTGTGTGGGTCCTCTCCTTAGTGCCTACATTTTTCCTTGTCCTTGAAATGCTAGAAATTATCAGAATGCAAGATGTTCTTAACATAATGTCATCTTTTTCTCTGTCATGCTGTGCTGTTTCAAACAACTTCTAACTCTCAGATTTTTGGGGGTGATGGTGGATGTAAGTTAGATACCAGACCAAAGTCTCCCCCAACTTTAGAGGATACATGTCAAGATTTCTGAAACCTAGTTTATTTGAATGGAGTCAGGGAGAGGAAAATACAACATCTTGAGATACTCTTGCTAACATCACCATGTGGTTTCAGACTTCTGGCAGCAGTCCAAATTAACATGATGGGAAAACATCCCATTTGATATCCTGTTGCACATGTAAAGTTTACAAGTAATATGGTTAATTAATAAGTGGTGTAATAATTATCTTGTTATTAAAGCAAATCAGATGTGTCAGCATCTGTCATACTGAGTCATTCTCCTTTTTAAAGGTAGTGGGAAGATTTAAGAGCTGGACGTTAAATGAAATGAAAGATGAAAGAGAACTATGTCTACTATGCCATAAACACCAACCCAATATCTTCCCACTCTTGTTAGAGAAGAAGGTAGCTGGTAAGGATTTCCGTGTCCTTCATTATGTGGGGATTTCATGCCACATGCTATTTCTTTGGCCTGGAATCCCTTCCACCTACTTTTTTGTCCATTTCCCTAGAAGATTGCTATTTATTTTTTAAGATATAGCAAATGTTTTGCCATATTTTGAAGCTTTTCTCATTTTACCTCCAGAATTGGTCTTGTTTCATACTCATAATGCTCCATGCAGACCTTAAATTGTCACTTGGCAGAATGTATTATACATTTTTGTATTTGTGAGATTCTTAAGATTAAGGACTACACCTTATCTGTTTCTCAGGTTTCTAGTATAGTAGAGAGGACCCAAGTTGGCTTTCAATTAATATTTATAGAATAAAACATATGACAGCTAATTTGCTTAGGTCAAGTCTTTAAAATCAGAATGTTAAATACAAGTTGGAGTATATAATAGAGTTTTGACCAATTAATATTGGTGGAAATTTCATGGTTAGACTGAAATCTAATGTAAGTGGTATTTATTTGGTGTCTCTGATATAATCGTACTTTCTACCTTTCTTACTGAGAAGCATTTCAGCCCATTCCAAACTGAGGAACCATTTCAGGCATGCCAGCAGTGCTTTTCAATAAGCAGAGCTAGGATATGAAGACCTTGTTTTACACAACAGATAACTTAGAGAGAGATGTTTTCTATTTTTAATAGAGTATTTGTAACATAGTTTATTTATATTATGACCATTATTATTTGGATCAATGTAAATAATAAACTTAACTTTCTCAAAAAATGCTGCTGTTTACAAAAACACTATTATGATCATTAATTCACTTAATTCTTTTTAACCATATGAGGTAGTGAGTTTATCATCCTCATTATGGGAAAGCTGAAGCACAGAGAGTTAAATTACTTGCCAAACATTGCATAAGTAAGAAGCAATTCATAGGTTCAAATCAATTTTACTGACTCAAGGTCTCATGTTCTTTTTATTTTCTATGGCTCAATTAGTATGTTATCCAATTAATAACAATAGAAAGATGTACATGTGATTTAATGGGAACAGACTTACTGCATATATCTAGTTGCATGTACCCTTACCAGGCAACCAAAAATCAATACAAGAAGTAGTGTTAAGGGCTCCTGGGTGGCTCAGTGGGTTAAGCCGCTGCCTTCGGCTCAGGTCATGATCTCAGGGTCCTGGGATCGAGTCCCACATCGGACTCTCTGCTCAGCGGGGAGCCTGCTTCCTATCCTCTCTCTCTCTGCCTGCCTCTCTGTCTACTTGTGATCTCTGTCTGTCAAATAAATAAATAAAAATCTTTAAAAAAAAAAGTAGTGTTAAAATAATTTTTAAACATTATGACTTATTTATTTTATAACTGGAAACACTTAGTACTTTAAAGTACTTTAATTTTTCAACTACTTCTCACAATAATCTAAACTCTCAGGCTTATTCTTTCCTCATTTTTTAATTAACTCATAAATATTCTAAAAATAGACATAAATTCAAGTATTTCATGACATTTCCTAATACAGAAACTTGATTACAAGTTTCTGAGAACTTGACACCATAAATTCTAATGCCATTTATAGCTTAGAGACAGAGACATTCTTGTGGTAAAGGTATCATCCATCCAACCATTCAATAATTAATTGTATTTCTTCCATAGTTCAGGAACAGACTAGAGACCATGGAGAAGGCATGAAAACTGACAAAGCTTGTTTGCTTTCCAGTGTTTTATATTTGAAATTAAAATATATATGACATAGGGGCGCCTGGGTGGCTCAGTGGGTTAAAGCCTCTGGCTTTGGCTCAGGTCATAATCCCAGGGATCGAGCCCTGCATCGGGCTGTCTGCTCAGCGGGAAGCCTGCTTCCCTTCCTCTCTGCCTACTTGTGATCTCTCTTTCTGTCAAATAAATAAATAAAATCTTTTAAAAAATAAAATATATATGACATAAAATTATATAATACAAGTATTTAGTAGGAAAAGGTTAAAGGCTAAAGACGTATTGAAGCTTTTGGGGAAATCAGTAATACTGCCTCAGGGAATTAAGAAAGACTTCAGGGGAAAGAAGGTTTTGTGATGGGACCTGAATGATACAGGCAAGTGAAAACAAAGTAGAAGAATCTTTTAGTCTCATTAAATAATAAGATCAAAGGCAAAATAGGAAAGCCCAGGCCGAGTTTTGGAAATGATTGGCTGGATTATGGAATGTCTTAAAAGGAATAGAGTGAAATAGGTCTTACAAAGTATTTGAGGCCAGATAGTGAAAAGCCTTGCACATCAAATATGGAGTTTGTTCGGTGTATACAGTGAGGAGCTACTGGAGAATTTTGGTTAAGAGAGCATTGAGTTGGGAGCTGTAATTTGTAAATTTTTGACCCTTAAAAAGTGGAAGAGGTATCAATCCTAGTGATCATAAGTATGATTCTGATAATGCTTCTTCTTATGTGTTTCAGTGGTTTTCTATGATCTTTGGGAAAAATTAAAGACTTCTTAGCTTTCCTTGGATGATTCTGTGTTCTTCATCTTTGCTACCTTTCCACATGCTCTTTACATATTCCAAGATTCCTGGCTTTCTCACTCAAGACAACTTCACTTACACTATTTTCTCCGCCAGGAAAATGCTTCCTCTGTCTTCTTACTTGACCAATTTCAAGAATATGTGTAAACTGTATTACTTTAGGGAGGGTTTTTTTGTCCTCTGCTAAAATCCCCCTTTTATATGTCCCTATAGCATCATGAACTTCTGTTTTGCTGCTTATTGCATTTTATTGTAATTAGTTGTTTCACTGTGGTTAGACTGTAAGCTCTGTGGGAGCAGAAGCAGTGTCTGTCTTTGTGAATCATGTGCCGCTAGCACAGTGCTTGGTTCACAGAGGTTGCTTTAAAACTATGTGTGGAATAAATGTGTGTGTATATGTATGCCAAATATGAAAGGTTAAAGATGTTAATAGCAAAAAAAATTTTTTCACAAGTTACCTGGATATATTCTTCCTTATATAGATTAAAATTTGCAAGATTTTCGGTTGAGCAGTCAGAGCATATATTTTTCTGTCCATGGTGCTAAATATTAATATTTTACTCCTGAGAACTGTTATTTCTCTGGGAATTACAACAGGAAACATGTGCCTTTTCTCTTCTGCATGAATTTACATATATGTGCCTCCTTTTATAATCACCATCATTTCTATCATCACATCACCATCATATCACCATCATCACCATCATCATCACCACCACTACCATTATCATCGTCACCACTGCTTTCATTTTCTAAGCACCTGCAATATGCCAGTTTCTTTGCTACAAGTTTATCTGTCTTAATTTTTTTTTTTTTAATTTGACAGACAGAGATCACAAGTAGGCAGAGAGGCAGGCAGAGAGAGAGAGGAAGGAAAGCAGACTCCCTGCTGAGCAGAGAGCCCGACACGGGGCTCGATCCCAGGACCCTGGGTTCATGACCTGAGCCGAAAGCAGAGGCTTTAACCCACTGAGCCACCCAGGCGCCCCTTATTTCGCTTAATTTGAACAGAATGAGATAGTCCCTGTTTTATGTAATATTATAGATTAAAAAATGACACATTACAGAGATTAAGTAGCCTCCTCAAGATCACAGCTGATAAATGGCAAAGCTGGAATTGAAATGGAGGTCTGAAACTGCTCTTAAACACTGTGTAATATGGCTTCCATTAATGCAGTTATTTATCAGCTCAACACCACAACTTGGCTCTTCCTGGTAATGCTACTTAAGAGCAGTATCTTCTTATTCTGAATTACCACGACATTCTTTACTATTTACAATTTTCACAGTTTATAAATCACTTTCACATACTTGATTTCATAGACTAACCAGTGTGTATAATTAGTATGGTGGATGGCCCTATTAACATCTTATGTATAAGAAAAACTTAGGTCAGAAGTTAGATGCCCAAGATCACACAGTAATTGACAGATAATCCAGATGCCCACATTCTTGGACAGATTTATTTTTTGACTATGTTTTCTACATGTTTGTTTAGGTAAATTTGTCTCCGTATAGTTAAATGGATACAAAAATTATATGGAGAAACATTAGCTTCATGAACATTTTCTTTTTCACTCCACTAATACAACAGAACTGATTTATTTATCTTGTATTTCCCTCAGTTTGTATCTGAGGTAGCAGCTGTTAATTTCTGACCTAATATCATTTCTACCCTTACCTTTATTAATAGAGATCAGAGTTTTATTGCATGGGGGCAGCATGACATTTATAAAGTCCATATTTAAACCTTCCTTGTAGACATGGGTAGACAGTGCATATGAGCTAGAAAATTGGGAAAAAAATATTGTTTTGTTTAATATATCACACGGGCTGTGCCAAACAGTAATAATGGCCATTTTTTTTATGACAAGCTGTATGTGAGATGATTGCTTTCTGATTTTGAAATTGTTAAAATTGAGGCTCAGAGAGGTCAAAATATTTGCTGTAGGTCATGTAGCTTGTAGAGAAGCTAGGAATTAGATTATTATTATTATTTTTTAAGATTTTATTTATTTATTTGACAGAGAGAGATCACAAGTAGGCAGAGAGGCAGACAGAGAGAGGAGGAAGCAGGCTCCCCACTGAGCAGAGAGCCCGACGCGGGACTGGATCCCAGAACCCTGAGACCATGACCCGAGCCGAAGGCAGAGGCCCAACCCACTGAGCCCAGGTGCCCAGGACTTAGATTATTAACCCTAAACCTATTCCAGTTATATTTCATTTCATTTTCTGTTTCTTCATATGTCTCTATCTCTTTCTGTCTCTCTGTCTCTCTCTTTATACTTTTGGTACTTTTAAAGAAAGATTATAGGAACTCTAAATTGACATTGGTTTAGAATTTAATTTTCACAGGATCTGTAGAATTATTTCTTCAGCACTATCTGTATTCAATTTTATGCCTCTGTAGCTATATCTGTGAATACCATTGGCTATTAGAAAATGGTTTTGGGGGTGCCTTGGTGGATCAGTTAACTAAGCATCCAACTCTTGATTTTGGCTCAGATCATGGTCTCAGTCACGAGGTTGAGCCCTGTGTTGGGCTCTGTGCTCAGCATGGAGACTGCTTGAGATTTTCTTTTTCCCTCTGCACTTCCCTCTGCTCTTTCTCTCTCTCAAAATGAATAAAAATCTTTAAAAAAGGAAAGAAAATGGTTTTATAATTTTTTCTATAGAAAGATAGAAAAATCATTTAGTGGGGGAGCCTGGCTGGCTCAGTGGGTTAAGTCTCTGCCTTTGGCTTAGGTCATGATCTCAAGGTCTTGGGGTCGAGCCCTGGTCACGCCCTCTGCTCAACAGGGAGCCTGCTTCCCCCTCTCTTTCTGCCTGCCTACTTGTGATCTCTCTCTTTCTCTCTCTCTGTGAAATGAATAAATAAAGCCTTAAAAAAAAGAAAGAAAAATCATTTAGTGTTTTCTCTGGCATGGCTGATCAAAATTCATTTTTTATAATTGGTAGTTTAGAAAAGTTCACATTAGCTATATAACTCATTATCAACACAGCCACCTGTGCAACTTCCTTCACATTTTCTTACTTAGAGACAAATCCTGGAAGCACTTCAGCTTTTTAAAAAAAAATTACTTAGTTTTACTTAAATTCAATTAACATATAATGTATTATTGGTTTCAGAGGTAAAGTTCAGTGATTCATCAGTTTTATGTACTACCCAGTGCTCATTACATCACATGCCCTCCTTAATATCCATCACCCAGTTAACCAATCCCCTGCCCTTCTCCCCTCCAGCAGCCCAGCTTGTTTGTATCCCTGTGCATGATTCCTGCAACAGAAGCTGGTTCACACTGTTCAGGTCCATTTCCCTTCCCTCTGCCTGTTCAAAATCTGTTCTGTTGTCAAGATAGTGTGAAGTTGCTGTTCAGTGATTCCTACTGATTCCTTCAGCAATTACTCTGAGGGGTAATATAGATGGTCTGGTCACTTGGCTGATGTCCAACAGAGAAAGCATGTGGGTGGGAGTAGAGAAGATGTGGAATTGGCACTGGCACACTAGGAACACTATCAAGGCACAGAGAGTAACCCCCAGCAGCCTTTGGTGCCAAGCTATGACTGCTGCTTCCTCCCCATGTCCATAAAATAAAAGAAAGCAAGTCTTGGAAAGGGCCATGCAAGTGAGGCTTTTTTTCATCAACTTCAAGGGAAATTCATCTCTATAAGGAATCCAGAAGGGTGACATACTGCATTCTTGTTTAATGACTTAATTTACCTTTAGCAGTACATACCGAGGACATTTTGGATGGGGAATTGATAGTGTTTCTCTGTCTCATCATCTCCTTCCATCCCTTTCTTACTAGCAGTTCACTCTTCTTTCCAGAAGTGAAGCCTCTAATCTATGGGATTCCCTTCCTCTAAGCCATCTATTTCTTTCTATCATCATTCCCTCCCAGGTCTAAATTGAGCCTCTTTGCTTCTTGATCTGAGGCCTTCGTGCCCTCAGATCAATGAGGCTGAATAAGGGTATGAAGAAAAACGAACCCTCTTGACCAGGGGCCAGAATCAAGCATTGGAACTCCTTAAGGTGTCTCATCTCTTTTCTTTCACTTTTATAAAAACCCTGTAAAATCGACATAAGGTGAAGGTGTAATTCCACTAGACTGGCATGAAGAGTGAGGGAGAACTCAAGTTCATAAGGAGAGAGAGGCAGAACCTGGTAGGGACAAGAAAGGACCATGGTCCTCAAGTAGAAAAGAGATGAATAGGTGGGTATTGGAACAGGGACTTGCAGGGATGGTTAATACTAAAGCCTAATTAAGTGAACTGGAGCATGCAGTCATGGTAAATGGCAAGGGACCCGACAATACTCTGGGAACCAAGTAGAGGCTGAACTTTTTGGTGGAAGGTACATATCCAGTGCAGTGAGAAATGGGAAAGAGCAGAGAATGAAATCAGGCAAAACTACTACCTTCATTGAAATAAACTTTGTCTCTCTAACTCCTAACTGAAATGTTTTGGAGCTTACATTAGATGCTAGATGCAGGGGCAGGGACATTTATGAATATTTTACTTTGCTTGATCCTCAGAACAATTACAGATGATGCTGTTGCCCCATTCTTTCAGATGAAAAAACCCCGCAGTTTGGGATTCTTGATTTCAGCCCGAAAGTGCTATGTTAAAGTAATATGTGATGAAGCAACAGTGTCCTTTCTTCCCTGATCATTTTAGATATAAATATTGTCACTATCTTTCCAAGATTTCGTAAGTAACCAGCATTCTTAGAAGAAAAAATCCAGCCCAGTCACTATCTGATGCTTGGAAGTAGTTTTTCTTTAACACTATGCCAGGGAAGATTTTTGTTCAATGAGCTGTTGCTATGCTAGCCTTAGCTCCAGGATCAAACGCTTTACATGTGTTGGCTCTGGGAGGATGCCCATACACTCAAATGTTTGATTTACTAAAAGCTAGTGTTTGAACTCAATGATGGGGTTATCTGCTTGATCGTAGTTTAGATTAACATAGGCTGGGAATGAGATCAAGAATTCACAGGACTCCCTTACATTCTCTGTCTATCCTAAAAATTGAGTATTAAGAGATGAATATGGGTTGTCCTTAGAATAAATCTATGCAGTGAACAAAGTTTTTGATTGGTCTATGGCCTGATCCTTTGTAAAATTATAAAAACTTGAATAGCAGAATTGAAACATTTGGAAGACAGAGATTATGAAAATCTTGAGGTTTTCTCATCCATCTGCCGACTTCTTCATAGTCATATTATCAGGGGACTGAATGTCACAAATGTCAAATATTTTTTTTTCTTGGTAGATTTCTTTTTCTCTTGAGCTGAAAAGAATTTTGTCAGGATGCCTAACGTGTTGATGAATGAAAGTTGTAAGATTACAAATATGCACCTCTGTGCAACAAATTGTACTGCATCATAACGTCACTCATGTGATGAGGGAGGAACTCAATGGAAAATTTCAAGCACTAGTACCTCTGTGGTCAAGATCTATCAGAAGCTGTTTGCCTCCAGTCAGTAATTTGTGGTGTTTAATAGTAAGCAGCAAAGGAACTTAATCAGTATACTAACATGTCTTTATTCTTGGACTGTATTTTTCCCCTACTTAGAAAAATAGCTCCTTCAAGATTAGAATAATGAGCCAGAACTGGGTGGTAATGTAAAAGGGTCATGGAGTAGGTCGGATCTTTAAAAAAATGTCTCTTGAACTGCAAGACTTGGTTTTATAGTTTCCGAACTCTGGAAGCAGTGTTTTGAATATATTATGCTATTCAGAGCTCCCTGTGACAGATTTTTTTTTTTTTTAAACTGGGGAGCTAAATGATTACTTTATAGCCTGTCACAATCATAATTGCAAAGTTGTAATGATGTTAGAAGACAGTGGGTGAATATCTGAGATCAGGGAAAGGAGGGGTTAATAGAATGTTACATACATAAATAATCTTAAACTCAAGCTATTCTAGAAGCTTGCTGTTGATCACTGGAAGGAAAAGAAAAAAAAATGGTAGAGAAAGGGCAGGGACATTTATAAGGTTATAGTAATGGCCTCTAAAGTTATCCATCTTTGTCCAATATAGAGTCAACACAGCATCATGACAAACTGGTACTTTTATTCTAGCTGGAGTAGGTATCCAAGGCGGCACAATCTAAAAGTAGATATATGACTATAAGACACTTATGGTATTAGTAATACTTGTATTTGACTATATGGCAGCATTGGTTTCCAGGTGCTTAGAATGCTTGGAGTAGCATCTGAAAGAAACCAAAAGTTTGGGAAGCAGGTACCCACTTTCTGGAGAGATATACCAATAAGAGACCTTAGTAGAGAGTCTAAGTGTAATATTCAACCCAGCTGGAAATGAACATAGATCTCCAGGCTCAGCAGTGATCATAAGTTCCAGGTAGGAACTATAAAGCCAAAATCTAGTTAGAATCATTGAACCAAAGAAGAGAAAAAGCTTCCACAACTAGAGAAACTCTCCAGTATAGTATGAACACAATGAATTCTTGAATTTCTCTTGCTGCTGAGGCTGAAGTTTTTAAGACTCCTGGACCTGAAAGAAGTCTTGTTTGTGGAAGGTTTTAGGACTTGAAATTAATGTCTTTCAAAATTTCTTTTTAAAGGTCTTATACCATTGTCTCCTATTCACCTTCTCTTCCTACTTTCTAAAGGAGCTTATTCCATTCCCCCAAAAAGGGAGCTTCTTCCCTACATTTTCCTGTAGAGGTTTTATAGTTCTAAGTTGTACATTGAAGCTTAATCTATTTTGAGTTACCTTTTGTGTATGGTGTAAGATAAGGTTTCATTTTCTTTCTTCTGTGTGTGATTATCCATTTATCCCAGCATCATTTGTAAAAGAGATTATCCTTTCACCATTGAGTAGTCTTGGCTCTTTTATCAAATATTGACTGTATATATGTGAGGGTTTATTTTTGGGATCTTGATTCTGTTAAATCGCTGTCTCTTTTTATGTCAGTACCACACTATTTTGGTTACTGTAGCTTTGTAGTATAGTTTGAAATCAGGATGTATAACACCTCTGGCTTTGTACTTCTTTCTTAGCATTGCTTTGTTTATTCAGGATCTTTTAGGGTTCCATGGAAACTATAGGATTGTTTTTCTATTTTTAAAAAAAGTGTCATTGGAATTTTGATAGGGATTTCTTTGAACCTGTAGATGGCTTTGTGTGTTATGTACATGTAAAAAATATTAATTCTTCTGCTCCATGAACGGGAGATAATTCTTCATTAATTAGTATCTTTAATTTTTTTCATCAAAGTCTTACAGTTTTTGGTATACAGATCTTTCACCTCCTTGGTATATTTATTCCTAATTATTTTATTGTTTTTGACATTATTATCAATAGAATTCTTTTCCTTTTATTTTTTAGATACTTTATTGTTAGTCTGTAGAAATGCAACTGATTTCTGTATGGTGATTTTGCATACTGCTAGTTTGTTAAATTTATTGTAGTTCTAACAATTTTTTAGTTTTTTGGTGGAGTCTTTAGTATTTTTCTATAAATAAGATCGTATCTACAAACAAAGATGATTTTACTTCTTTCTGGTTTGGAAAGAAATTTTTAGTTATTTTTCTTGATTAATTGCCCAGGTTAGTATTTCCAATACTATGTTCAATAGGAATGGTGACAGTGGACATTCTTGCCTTGTTCCTGATCTTAGAAAAAAAGTTTTCAACGTTTTATCATTGAGTGTAATGTTAGTGGTAGTCTTGTCATATACACACTTTATTATAGAGAGGTGATTCCTGCTATACTCAATTTTTTGAGAGGTTTTACATGAAAAAAATGTTGTGTTTTATAAAATTTGAGGGGCAAACTACTGTGAATCATATGATTTTTATCTTCCTTCTATTAATGTGATGTATCACATTGATCTGTGTATGTTAAATTATCCTTGCATTCCAGTGATAAATCCAGCCTGATCATGGTGTATGAACTCTTTAATGTGCTATTGAATTAAATTAATTAGCATTTTGTTGAAAATTTTTGCATTTATATATATCAGGGTTATTGGCTTTAATTTTGTTTCTGTCTTTCTTCTTCTTTTTTTTTTTTTTTTTTGTAGTGCCTTTATCTGGATTTGATATCAAGGTAATGTTGGTCTCATAAATTAAGTTTGGGAGTATCCCTCCTTTTTAGTTTTTTGGAAGGGTTTGAGAAGGTTTATAGTTCTTTGTATGTTTGGTAGAATTCACTGAGGAAATTATCTGTTTCTGGGATTTTCTTTGTTGGGAGATTTTTGATCATTGATTCAATCTCCTTTCTCATGATGGTTCTGTTTAGAATTATGTTTCTTTCTGATTCAGTTTTGGTGGGTTTTATGTTCTAGGACTTTATCCAGTCCTTCCTGGTTCTCCAATTTGTTGGTGTAAAATTGATCATAGTGTCTTCTCTGATCTTTTGTTTTTCTATGGTATTAGTCACAATGTCTTCTCTTTCATTTCTGATGTGTGCCCTCTCTCTCTCTCTCTTAGTTTGGTTAGTCTTAGCTAAACATTGATCTAGTTCGTTATTCTCCCCACCAAAAAATCTCACAAGCTCTTAGTTTTGTTCATGTTTTCTATTGTTTTCCTTGTCTCTATTTCATTTATTTCTGCTCTGCTCTTTATTTTTTCCTTTCTTCTGCTAACTTTAGGCAGTTTGTTCTTTTTTTCCCCTCCACTTCCTTGAGATATAAAGTTAGGGTTTTTTTTTTTTTTTTTCTTTTCTGAATGCAGGCATCTACACTTATCAACTTCCCTGTAAATCTGCTCTTATTGCATCACATTTGTTTTGGTATGTGTGTTTCTATTTTCATTTGTTTTGTAATTTTTAAAAACTTTCCTTTTGATTTCTTTTTTGGCTCATTACTTGTTCAGGAGTGTGCTTGTTAATCTCTACATATTTGTGAATTTTCCAGCTTTCTTCCTGTTATTAATTTTTAGTTTCATACCATTGTGATTGTAAAAAATACTTGGCATGACTTCAATTTTCTTAAATTTGGGAAGGCTTGTTTCATGAATTAACATATTATCTATCCTGGGGAAATATGTGCCTAAGAGGAATATGTATTCTGCTGCTATTGAATGGAATGTTCTGCATATGTCTGTTAGATCCTTTTGGTTGAAAGTATAGTTCAAGATTTTCATTTCCATATTGATTTCCTGTGTGGATGATCTATTCATTGTTGAAAATGGGGTCTTGAAGTTTCCTACTCCTTTTGTATTGTTGTCTATTTCTCCTTGCAGATCTGTTACTTTTTGCTTAATATATTTAAGTTCTGTGATATTGGATGCTTATATATTTATAATTGTCATATTTTCATAATGAATTATGTTATAATAACTTAAAATTAAATAACTCTTTATGTTATAATAATCTTATTGGTCTCTTGTTGCATTTTTTTAACCTAAAGTCTATTTTACTTAATATAAATATAGTTGCCCCTACTTTCTTTTTAGTTCTGTTTGTATGGATCATCTTTTTTTCATCCCTTCCCTTTGAGCCTATGTGGACCCCAAAAGCTGAAGTGGGTTTCTTGTAGGCTGGATATAAAATATTTAAAAATTTATCCAGCCAGTCTATATCCATTCACATTTAAAGTAAGTATTGATAGTAAGGACTTATTAATACCCTCTTACTGATTGTTTTTTGTTTTATAATTTCTATGTTCCTTTCTTTCTCTCCTGTTGCCTTTCTTAGTGATTTGATTTTCTCAGTGATATGCTTTGATTTCTTTTTCTACCTTTTGTAAATCTACCATGGTTTTTTGCTTTGTTGTCATGGAACTTACATAAACAATTTATAGTTATACTAGTTTACTTTAAACTGATAACCACTTAAGTTTGATTGCATACAAAAATTCTACTCTTTTTTAAAAAAGATTTTATTTATTTATTTGACAGACAGAGATCACAAGTAGGCAGAGAGGCAGGCAGAGAGAGAGAGAGGAGGAAGTAGGCTCCCTGTGGAGCAAAGAGCCTGATGTGGGGCTCGATCCCAGGCCCCTGGGATCATGACCTGAGCCGAAGGCAGAGGCTTTAACCCGCTGAGCCACCCAGGAGCCCCCAAAATTTTACTCTTTTACTCCTCCATTGACATTTTGTTTTGATGTAATAATTTACATTTTTTAATATTGTGCATGTAATAAACAAATTATTGAGGCTATAGCCATTAAAAAATATTTTATTTGTTCATTTGAGAGAGAGAGCAGGAGAGAGAGGAAGAGAGAATCTGAAACAGACTCTGCACTGAGCACAGAGCCTGATGTGGGGCTCCATCCACAATTGTGAGATCATGACCTGACCTGAACCCAAGAGTCAGCCACTTAACTGACTAAGCGATCCAGGTGCCCAGAGCTATAGCTATTTTTAATATTTTTGTTCTTTATACTAGAGTTAAGTGACTAACATACCATCATATTACAGTATTGGAATATTCTGAATTCAACCACATACTTACCTTTATTTATTTATTTTTTAAATATTTTATTTATTTGACACAGAGAGAGAAATCACAAGTAGGCAGAGAGGCAGGCAGAGAGAGAGAGAGGAGGAAGCAGGCTCCCTGTGGAGCAGAGAGCCCGATGCGGGGCTCGATCCCAGGACCCTGGGATCATGACCTGAGCCCAAGGCAGAGGCTTTAACCCACTGAGCCACCCAGGCACCCCCACATACTTACCTTTATTAGGATGTTTCATATTTTCATATGCTTTTGTGTTACTACAGCATCATTTAATTTTAACATGAAGAACTCCTTTTAGTGTTTCTAAGGCAGATCTAGTGGTGCTAAACTCCCTCACTTTTTGTTTTGGAAAACCTTATCTCTCCCTTCATTTTTGAAGGGCAGTTTTGCTGGGTGAAGTAAGTATTCTTGGTTGGTAGGGTTGTTGTTTCTTTTAAGCACTTTGAATATTTCATTCTAATCTCTCTTCAGTTGCAAGACTTCTGCTGAGAATTCTAATTGTTTATGGGATTTTCCTGTATGTGAGGATTTTTTTTCTCTTGTTTTAAAAATTCTTTCTCTGTCTTTGATTTTAGACTTTTATTAAAATGTGACTTGATAAAGATCTTTTGCTGTTGAGATTTTTAGGGATCTGTGAGTCAGTGAGTCATGAATGTGGATATCTAGAATTTTCCTCACTTTGGGACATTCTTAGCCATTCTATACTTAAATAAGCTCATCTCCCCCACCCCTTTGTCCTTTTCTTTTCCTTCTGGCACTCTGATACTATGGAGATTATTTCTCTTAATATCATCCACAATTTATATAGGCTTTCTTCACAAATTTCTTTTTCCTCTCCTCTCTGGATAATTTCAAATAACTTATTTTTAAATTGATTTTTTTTTCCTTTTGTTTGTTCAAATCTCTTGTTGAAGTTTTCTATTGAATTCTTCGGTTCTGTCATTGTATCCCTTAGCTCTGAGATTAGCTTTTTAAAAAAATTATTTAATAGTTTTTCTTTCTTTTTTGAACTCATATTATTCATGCATTGTGTTCCTAATTTTGTTCAGTAGTCAATCTGTTTTTAATGTATTTCCTGAATTTCTTTAAGAGAATTATTTTTTGTCTGATAGTTCATAGACCCAGTTACTGGAGCTTTGAGTTTTCTTTAGTGATGTCACATTTACTTGATTCTTTGTAATCCTTTTATCTTTAGAATCTGTGCACTTGAGGAAGGGGTTTTGTCTTCTAGGGTTTTTCAGTGGCTGGTTGGGGTTGCTAACTTGTGTCTCCTATTGCCTCTGGCTAGGCTTCCTGGTTTGGCAAAGCTGGAGGATATATTCAGCACTGAGCAGAGCCAGTGATTTGTTTCCCTATCCAGGTGGGGCTCTAGAATGGGCTATGTATGGCCAGGATGTCCTGTCAGCCAGAGACCCAAATTGAGCAGTACAAACAATCAAGCGTGGTAGTATGCTGGCCTGGGGAAAGGGTGATATGGTCAAAGTGAATCTGGTCCTCTTTTCCTTCTTAGTTTCTTTTCTTGGTTTTTGTGTTCCATAGAGGTCTTCTGCTTCACCTCAGGGTTTTAGAATCTTCATAAATGCATTTTCTCTGTGGATAGTTGCTAGTTGTTCTTTCTGTGAGGGAGACTAATGTTAGTACCACCTATTTTGCTATCTTGCTGAAGTCTGCAATCTCTTGGTCATTTTAAATAATTCCCTCAGTAAATTATTTAAATTATCCTTATTTTATAGATAGACAAAAAGGTATAATGTAAATCATTCAGCATAAAATCCAAAGGAATAAATTGTATTTTTGTGTTAGTTTGTGTCCTCTAGACTGTCCCTTGTCATCTGCCATTGAGCCAGAGGTCATACATAGTTTGAGAATCACTAGTAAGATGAATAAGACTGTGCAAAACAGGTGCTAATAGAGTAAGATTTCTGTGGTAATTATGTATCTATTATTTCTTAACTCCAAATTTACCCTTCTCTAATATGCTCTATTAATGTTATTGTTGTTGCAGCAAATTACATAACTTTTATTCCATTTTTAACTAACTTTTAAGCTCCTGCCAATAAAACACAGTAGAGGGGAAAAGGGACTATCTTTCTTTATTTCTGCTAATTTCATGATTGTAGCCCTAGTAGTGGCACATCTACTCAGCAGTAGGCCTGGGCTTCAACCATCAGCATCCATAGGGATTTCCAGAACAAGCATCAGTGAAACTCTCCAGAGACATCCTCAGCAATTTGGCTGCACCCTTCCTAGTCCACTGATGTCAGGGTACCATCTCAGCACATCCTTAGATTACCAGCTTCTTTTTTGTTTCCCTAACCCTAGAAGTAGGAGTGGATTCTTGGAAGTTATTCTCTCTGTTGTAGTTTCCATTGTTTTGAAAAGGCTAATAATTTACATTAGCATTTAGTTGACTTCTGGATTAGAGATTTAGGAAGGACTTTTTTGTCAACAATTATCTCTAGTCCAGGGAGCTGTGGTTCCATATACCTGGTTTATACATTACTCTATTTCTCTGCTTTATGTATTTTACTGATTTTCACAAACATGTAATGAATTGTTAGCAAAGTATCCAGTTGGACTCAGACCCATGGTACTTACCTGTAGGAAAGATCTTAGACTTATCTTATAGCTGTAATTCAGTGACAAATGAGTTCAGATAATTTACAGTCTGTTATTTCTGTTCTTCAAGAAATTACCCTCATGAATAAGTTCAGAACTCCATTCCATGACACAGTGGATCCTAGTCAGAGACTATGGTTCAGGTTAGCTTGGCCAAAAGTCTTTGGAAGGGTTAATAAGGATATTTAATTTTAAAAAACACATTTTTTTCTTAGTTCCATTGGATAAATATGGAGCAAGGTAAACTTCGATGGGAGGGACCAACTTGAACAAACTTGAAGAATGCTGTTTCCAATCACCATTAATATCCTGAATAATTAAGAAGCAATGACCACCTGCAGAGTTGTACAGCTCTGCCACATTCTCATTGCTTGGTTTTCTCTCTACTTGAATTTCCTAGGAATGAATTTCAAACTTTAAAAAGAGTTTTTTTTTTTTTTAAACCTACTTTGATTCCCTTATGTACCTTTTAAAAAACAGCTTGATTGAGGTATAACTGATATCTAATAAACTATATTGTAATTTGATGATTTTTAGCATGTTTATATACCTACAAAACTATCAGCACAGTTAATAAAAAAAGCATTTCCATAAACTCCTAAAGTTTCCTGGTGTTCCTTTATCATTCAACTCTTCCATCACCCCATCCCCTAACATTTACCTACTTACCGTCATTATATCTTAATTGGCCTTTTTTAGACTTTAACATAAATGGAACCATGCGTTACATGCACTTTTGTGGGAGAAAGGGATCTGGCTTGTCACTTAGCATATCCATTTGGAGAATTTCTCATGTTATATGTATCTATCATTTACTTTTTTAAAAAAAATTAAAAAGTAGTATTTTATTGTGTCATTTATACCATGGCTTATTAATTCACTTGTTGGCTCTCATCTGGGTTGTTTTGTAGCTTTTAGTTTTTAATAAAACATATCAAACAAATATATTTCCTAAGGACATTTGTGCATAAACAAGTCTTTGTGTGGAAATAGGCTTTAGCTCCTTAATTTTCCATGTCTCTAGAAACGGAAATGCTATATCACAACATAGTTCTATCCTTAAATCTGCAATATTCTGATAGACAGTTTTATAAAATGGTTGTATTATTTTATGTTACCACCAAGAGTTGTTCTACATCCCCACAAACTCTTGATATGGTGGGTGTTTTTAATTTTAGCAATTCAAATGGCTCTTTTATGATGGTTTATATTATTTTTTATTTTAATTCCAGTTAGTTAATATACAATATTATATTAGTTTCAGATGTACAATACAGTGATTCAACAGTATCACAACAAGTATACTCCCTAATCCTTATCATCTATTTAATGTGGCTCCCCATTTCCCCTCCTCTCTGGTAACCATTAGTTTCTTCTCTATAGTTAAGAATATGTTTCTTGGTTTGTCTCTCTCTCTTCTTTTCCCTTTTTTTTTTTTTTTAAATTTTGTTTCTTAAATTGCACATAGGAGTGAAATCACACAGTATTTGTCTTTCTCTGACTGACTTATTTTGCTTAGCATTATACTCCCTAGTTCCATCCATGTCATTGCAAATGGCATTATATCATTCTTTTTAACAGCTGAATAATATTCCATTGTATATATACCACATCTTCTTTATCCATTCATCAGTTGATGTACACTTAGGCTGCTTCCATATCTTGGCTGTTGTAAATAATGCTGCAGTAAATAGGGGTGCATGTATCCTTTTGAATGAGTTTTTTTGTATTCTTTGGGTAAAGATCCAGTAGTGTGATTTGGGATCATAAGCTAATTCTATTATTAACTTTTGGAGGAACCTCCATACTGTTTTCCATAGTGACTGCATCAGTTTGTATTCTCACCAACAGTGCAGGAGGTTCTTTTTTCTCCATGTCCTTGCCAACACTGTTGTTTGTTGGGTTGCTGATTTTAGCCATTCTGATTTAAGGTGATTTCTCATTGCATTTTTTTTTCCATTGCAAGCATTTACTCAACTTTTATTTTTTCTCTTTTTCTAATTCAAGTTCAATTAACCAACCAATTTCAGATGTAGTGTTCAATAATGTATCAGTTGAGCATAACACCCAGTGCTCATCATATCATATGCCCTCCTTAATGCCCATCACCCAATTACCCCATCTTCTCCACAAACATCCCCTCCAGCAACCCTCAACTTGTTTCTTATAGTTAAGAGTCTCTTACAGTTTGCTTCCCTCTCTGTTTTATGGTTGAATTTGTTAGCTATTATTTTGTTGAGGACTTTTGCATCTATGTTCATGAGAGATATTGGCCTGTTCTCTTTTCAGTGGTGTCTGTGTCTTGTTCTGGTAATCTTGCCCTTATAGACTGAATTTGGGTTTTCTTTCCTTTTCTATTTTTTGGAATAGTTTGAGAAGAATAGGTATTAACTCTTCTTTGA
Source organism: Mustela nigripes (assembly GCF_022355385.1). Classification (NCBI taxonomy): domain Eukaryota; kingdom Metazoa; phylum Chordata; class Mammalia; order Carnivora; family Mustelidae; genus Mustela; species Mustela nigripes. The sequence continues at coordinate 109,460,172 of NC_081557.1, forward strand.
GTGTTAGGTAGAACTTGCCTGGGAAGTTATTTGGTCCTGTACTTTTTTTTTGGGAAAGGTATTTCGGTTGTAGATTCAATTTCTTTGCTGGTAATATTTGCTCAAATTTTCAATTTCTTCCTGTTTTAGCTTTGGGAGGCTATATGTTTCTAGAAATTTATCCATTTATCCTAGGTTGTCCAATTTGTTGGTGTATAGTTTTCCACAATATTCTGTTATAATTGTTTGTATTTCTGTGATATAGGTTATTTCTCATCTCTCATTTGTAATTTTATTTATTTCAATCTTTTTTTCTTTTTTTCTTGGTAAGTCTGGCTAGAGGTTTATCAATTTGATGGATTTTTTCAAAGAAGCAGCTCCTGGTTTCATTGATCTGTTCTATTGTTTTTGTTTTTGTTTCTATATAATGTATTTCTGCTCTAATCCTTGTTATTTCCTTCCTTCTGGTGGTTTTAGGTTTTGTGTGTTGTTCTTCTTGTAGCTCCTTTAGGTGCAAGGCTAGGTTGTTTATTTGAGATTTTTCTTGCTTCTTGAGGGAGGCCTATATTGCTATAAACTTCCCTTTTAGAAGTGCTTTTGCTGCATACCAAACGTTTTAGACTATTGTGTCTTCATTTTCATTTCTTTTTTTATTTCTTCTTTGATTTTTTGATTGACCCAGACATTGGTTAGCAACATGTTGTATAATCTCCAGGTATTTGTGTTTTTTCCAGACTTTTTCTTTTGGTTGACTTCTAGTTTCATAACATTGTGGTCAGAAAAGATGCATAGAATGACTTTGATCTTTTTTAATTTGTTGAGGAATGTTTTGTGGCCTAATATATGATCTGTTCTGGAGAATGTTAAGTGTATACTTGAAAAGAATATGTATTCTGCTGCTTTAAGATGGAATGTTCTGAATATATCTGTTAAATCCATCTAGTCCAGTGTGTCATTTAAAGCCATTGTTTCCTTGTTGATTTTCTATTTAGATGATTTGTCCATTGATGTAAGTGGGGTGTTAAACTCTTCTACTATTATTATGTTATTATTGGTTAGTTCCTTTATGGTTGTTATTGCCCATTTTATGTATTTGGATACTTCTATGTTGGGTGTATAAATATTTACAATTGTGATATTTCTTGTTGCATTGCCCCCTATATTATTATATAGTGCACTTCTTTGTCTCTTGTTACAGTCTTTATTTTAAAGTTCATATTTTTTGATGTAACTATTGCTACTTTGGTTTTTGTTTGACATCCTTTGCTTGATTAATGATTCTACATCTATTCACTTCCAATCCTCAGGTGTATTTAGATCTAAACTGAATTTCTTGTAGGCAGCATATAAATGACTTTTGTTTTCTTAAATCCCTTGTGTCACTCTTTATCTTTTGATTGGAGTGTTTACTTATATTCAAGGTAATGATAGATATATATTTATTATCATTTTTATTTATTTATTTTTAATAAACATATAACATATTTTTATCCCTAGGGGTACAGGTCTGTGAATCGCCAGGTTTACACATTTCACAGCACTCATCATAACACATACCCTCCCCAATTTCCATATCCCCACCACCTTCTCCCGTCCCCCCTCTCCCCAGCAACCCTCAGTCTGTTTTTTGAGATTGAGTCTGTTATGGTTTGTCTCCCTCCAAATCCTATCTTCTTTCATTTTTTTCTTTTCCTACCCCTCATCCCCCCCACATTGCATCTCCACTTCCTCATATCAGGGAGATCATATGATAGTTGTCTTTCTCCGATTGACTTATTTCGCTAAGCATAATACCCTCTAGATCCATCCACGTCGTTGCAAATGGCAAGATTTCATTTCTTTTGATGGCTGCATAGTATTCCATTGTGTATATATACCAAATCTTCTTTATCAATTCATCTGTTGATGGACGTCTAGGTTCTTTCCGTAGTTTGGCTATTGTGAATAATGCTGCTATAAACATTTGGGTGCACGTGCCCCTTCAGAGCAGCACCTCATTTGTATCTTTAGGATATATACCCAGTAGTGCAATCACTGGGTCATAGGGTAGCTCTATTTTCAGTTTTCTGAGGAACCTCCACACTGTTTTCCAGAGTGGTTGCACAAGCTTGCATTCCCACCAACAGTGCAGGAGAGTTCCTCTCTCTCCGCATCCTCGCCAGCATCTGTCATTTCTTGATTTGTTAATTTTAGCCATTCTGACTGGTGTGAGGTGGTATCTCATTGTGGTTTTGATTTGTATTTCCCTGATGCCGAGTGATGTGGAGCATTTTTTCATGTGTCTGTTGGACATCTGGATGCCTTCATTGCAGAAATGTCTGCTCATGTCCTCTGCCCATTTCTTGATTGGATTATTCGTTCTTTGGGTGTTGAGTTTGCTAAGCTCTTTATAAATTTTGGATACTAGCCCTTTATCTGATATGTCTTTTGCAAATATTTTCTCCCATTCTGTCAGTTGTCTTTTGGTTTTGTTCACTGTTTCCTTTGCTGTGCAAAAGCTTTTGATCTTGATGAAGAAATCCCAATAGTTCATTTTTGCCCTTGCTTCGGTTGTCTTTGGTGATGTTCCTAGGAAGTTGCTGCACCTGAGGTCAAAGAGTTGTTGCCTGTGTTCTCCTCAAGGATTTTGATGGATTCCTTTCTCACATTGAGGTCCTGCATCCATTTTGAGTCTACTTTTGTGTGTGGTGTAAGGAAATGGTCCAATTTCATTTTTCTGCATGTGGCTGTCCAATTTTCCCAGCACCATTTGTTGAAAAGGCTGTCTTTTTTCCATTGGACATTCCTTCCTGCTTTGTCAAAGATTAGTTGACCATAGAGTTGAAGGTCTATTTCTGGGCTCTCTATTCTGTTCCATTGATCTATGTGTCTGTTTTTATGCCAGTGCCATGCTGTCTTGATGATGACAGCTTTGTAATAGAGCTTGAAGTCCAGAATTGTGATGCCACCAACTTTGGCTTTCTTTTTCAATATTCCTTTGGCC
>NC_081557.1:109463233-109468343 GCF_022355385.1 Mustela nigripes
TGTTCTCCTCAAGGATTTTGATGGATTCCTTTCGCACATTGAGGTCCTTCATCCATTTAGAGTCTATTTTTGTGTGTGATGTAAGGAAATGGTCCAATTTCATTTTTCTGCATGTGGCTGTCCAATATTCCCAGCACCATTTATTGAAGAGGTTGCCTTTTTTCCATTGGATATTCTTTCCTGCGCAGTCAAAGATTAGTTGACAATAGAGTTGAGGGTCTATTTCTGGGCTGTCTATTCCTTTCCATTGATCTATGTGTCTGTTTTTGTGCAGGTGCCATGCTGTCTTGATGATGACAGCTTTGTAATAGAGCTTGAAGTCCAGAATTGTGATGCCACCAACTTTGGCTTTCTTTTTCAATATTCCTTTGGCTATTTGAGGTCTTTTCTGGTTCCATATAAATTTTAGGATTGTTTGTTCTATTTCTTTGGAAAACAATAGATGGTATTTTGATAGGTATTGCATTAAACATGTAGATTGCTTTAGGTAGCATAGACATTTTCACAATATTTGTTCTTCCAATCCATTTTTCCATTTCTTTGTGTCTTCCTCAATTTCTTTCATGAGTCTTTATAGTTTTCTGAGTATAGATTCTTTGCCTCTTTGGTTATGTTTATTCCTAGGTATTTTATGGTTTTGGGTGGAATTATAAATGGGACTGACTCCTTAATTTCTCTTTCTTCTGTCTTGTTGTTAGTGTAAAGAAATGCAACTGATTTCTGTGCATTGACTTTATATCCTGACACTTTACTGAATTCCTGTACAAATTCTAGCAGTTTTGGAGTGGAGCCTTTTGGGTTTTCTGCATATATTATCATATCATCTGCAGAGTGATAGTTTGACTTCTTCTTTGCTGATTTGGATGCATTTAATTTCCTTTTGTTGTCTGATTGCTGTGGCTAGGACTATGTTGAACAGCATTGGTGATTATGGACATCATTTCCATGTTCCTGACCTTGGCGGAAAAGCTTTCAGTTTTTCTCCATTGAGAATGATATTTGCAGTGGGTTTTTCATAGATGGCTTTGATAATATTGAGGTATGTACCCTCTATCCCTACACTTTGAAGAGTTTTAATCAGGAAGGGATGCTGTACTTTGTCAAATGCTTTTTCAGCATCTATTGAGAGTATCATATGGCTCTTGTTCTTTCTTTTATTGATGTGTTGTATCACATTGACTGATTTGCGGATGTTGAACCAACCTTGCAGCCCTGGAATAAATCCCACTTGGTCGTGGTGAATAATCCTTTTAATGTGCTGTTGAATCATATTGGCCAGTATTTTGATGAGAATTTTAGCATCTGTGTTTATCAAGGATATTGGTCTGTAATTCTCTTTTCTGATGGGATCCTTGTCTGGTTTTGGGATCAAGGTGATGCTGGCCTCATAAAATGAGTTTGGAAATTTTCCTTCAATTTCTATTTTTTGAAACAGTTTCAGGAGAATAGGAATTAATTTTTCTTTAAATGTTTGGTAGAATTCCCCGGGAAGTGTCTGGCCCTGGACTTTGGTTTGTTTGGAGATTTTTGATGACTGTTTCAGTCTCCTTACTGGTTATGGGTCTGTTCAGGTTTTCTATATCTTCCTGGTTCAGTTGTGGTAGTTTATATGTCTCTAGAAATGTATCCATTTCTTCCAGACTGTCGAATTTGTTGGCATAGAGCTGCTCATAGTATGTTTTTATAATTGTTGTATTTCTTTGGTGTTGGTTGTGATTTCTCCTCTTTCATTCATGATTGTATGTATTTGGGTCCTTTCTCTTTTCTTTTTGATAAGTCTGGCCAAGGGTTTGTCAATCTTATTAATTCCTTCAAAGAACCAGCTCCTAGTTTCATTGATTTGTTCTATTGATTTTTTGGTTTCTATTTCATTGATTTCTTCTCTGATCTTTATGATTTCTCTTCTCCTGCTGGGTTTAGGCTTTCTTTGTTGTTCTTCCTCCAGTTCCTTTAGGTATAGGGTTAGGTTGTGTATTTGAGACCTTTTTTGTTTCTTGAGAAAGGCTTGTACTGCTATATATTTTCCTCTCAGGACTGCCTTTGCTGTGTCTCACAGATTTTTGAACTGTTGTGTTTTCATTATCATTTGTTTTCATAAATGTTTTCAATTCTTCTTTAATTTCCGGGTTGACCCATTCATTCTTTAGAAGGATGCTGTTTAGTCTCCATATTTTTGGGTTCTTTCCAAATTTCCTCTTGTGATTGATTTCTAGCTTCAGTGCATTGTGGTTTGAAAATATGCAGGGAATGATCCCAATCTTTTGATACCGGTTGAGACCTGATTTATGACCCAGGATGTGGTCTATTCTGGAGAATGTTCCATGTGCACTAGAGAAGAATGTTTATTCTGTTGCTTTGGGATGGAATGTTCTGAATATATCTGTGATGTCCATCTGGTCCAGTGTGTCATTTAAGGCCTTTATTTTCTTGTTGATCTTTTGCTTAGATGATCTGTCCATTTCAGTGAAGGGAGTGTTAAAGTCCCCTACTATTATTGTATTATTGTCGATGTATTTCTTTGAATTTGTTATTAACTGGCTTATATAGTTTGCTGCTCCCATGTAAGGGGCATAGATATTTAAAATTGTTAAATCTTCTTGTTGGACAGACCCTTTGAGTATGGTATAGTGTCCTTCCTCATCTCTTCTTATAGTCTTTGGCTTAAAATCTAATTGATCTGATACAAGGATTGCCACCCCAGCTTCCTTCTGTTGTCCATTAGCATGGTACATTGTTTTCCAACCCCTCACTTTAAATCTGAGGTGTCTTCGGGTCTAAAATGAGTTTCTTGTAGGCAGCATATTGATGGGTTTTGTTTTTTTATCCATTCTGATACCCTGTGCCTTTTGATTGGGACATTTAGCGCATTAACATTCAGGGTAACTATTGAGAGATATGATTTTAGTGCCATTATATTACCTGTAAGGTGACTGTTACTGTATATTGTCTCTGTTTCTTTCTGATCTATTACTTTTAGGATCTCTCTTTGCTTAAAGGACCCCTTTCAATATTTTTCTATTTTGTGTTTGCAAATTCTTTCAGTTTTTGTTTGTCCTGGAAGCTTTTTATCTCTCCTTCTATTTTCAATGATAGCCTAGCTGGATATAGTATTCTTGGCTGCATGTTTTTCTTGTTTAGTGCTCTGAATACATCATGCCAGCTCCTTCTGGCCTGCCAGGTCTCTGTGGATAAGTCTGCTGCCAATCTAATATTTTTACCATTGTATGTTACAGACTTCTTTTCCTGGGATGCTTTCAGGATTTTCTCTTTGTCACTAAGACTTGTAAATTTTACTATCAGGTGATGAGGTGTGGACCTATTTTTATTGATTTTGAGGGGCGTTCTTAGCATCTCCTGGATTTTGATGTTTGTTCCCTTTGCCATATTAGGGCAATTCTCTACAATAATTCTCTCCAATATATCTTGTGCTCCCACTCTCTTTCTTCTTCTGGAATCCCAATTATTCTAAAGTTGTGTAGTCTTATAGTGTCACTTATCTCTCAAATTCTCTCCACATGTCCAGTATTTATTTGTCTCTCTTTTGCTCAGCTTTTTTGTTCTCTGTCATTTGGTCTTCTATGTCACTAATTCTTCTGCTTCATTTATCCTAGCAGTAAGAACCTCCCTTTTTGATTGCACCTCATTAGTAGCTTTTTTGATTTCAACTTGGTTAGATTTTAGTTCTTTCATTTCTCCAGAAAGGGCTTTTATCTCTCTGGAGAAGGATTCTCTAATATCTTCTATGCCTTTTTCGAGCCCAGCTAGAACCTTGAAAATGGTCATTCTGAACTCTAGATCTGTCATATTACCAATGTCTGTATTGATTAGGTCCCCAGCCTTTGGTACTGCCTCTTGCTCTTTTTTTTGTGGTGAGTTTTTCCGCCTTGTCCTTTTGTCCAGATAAGATTTGCTTTCTCCTTCTCTGGAATTCCACTGTTCTCCTTGGTGAGTGAAGTTGGTCTTGGCTGGGTTTCTTGTTGATCTCCTGGGGGAGGGGCCTATTGTAGTGATTCTCAAGTGTCTTTGCCCCAGGAGGAATTGCACTGCCCTTACCAGGGGCTGGGCTAAGTAAGCTGCTTGGGTTTGCTTTCGGGAGCTTTTGTTCCCTGAATGCTTTCTGTAGAGTTCTGGAGGACGGAATGAAGATGGCGGCCTGAAATCATGGCCTGAGCCAAAGGCAGAGGCTTTAACCTACTGAGCCACCCAGGCGCCCCCTATTCAATATTTCTTACTGGGTTGGTTTAGGGGTTATGAACTCTTTCAGTTATTATTTGTTTGGGAAGCTTTTTATCTCTCCTCTTTTGAATGCTTGACTAGCTAGATAGACTATTCTTGCCTGAGAGTATATCATGTCACTCACTTCTGACTTGGAAAGTTTCTGCTGAAAAATCCCCAGATAGCCTTCTGGGTTTCCCTTGTATGTAATTGTCTTATTTAGTATTGCTGCTTTTAAAACATTTTATTTCTCATTATATTTTGCCATTCTAATTATAATATGTCTTGGTGTGGATTTGCTTTCGTTGATTTTGTTGGGGGTTCTCTGTGCCTACTGGATCTGGATATCTGTTTCCTTTCCTGGATTAGGGAAGTTTTCTGCTATTATTCCTTCAAATAAATTTTCTGTACCTTTTACTCTCTCTTTTTCTTCTAGGTCTCCTGTACTGTAAGTGTTATTATGTCTGATGAAGTCACTGACTTCCCTAAGTCTATTCTAGTTTTTCATAATTCTTTTTTCTCTCATTTGTTCACTTTGATTATTTTCAATTACTCTGGTTTTTTTTTTTTTTTTAAATGAAAACTTTTATTGAATATAGCCCATTTTTTTTGTGTGTGTGTGTGCTTTAAAATTCTTTTTATTTTGAGGTTTTCTTCTTCAGGAACATTTATTTATTTATTTATTTTTAATTTTTTTATTTTTTATAAACATATATTTTTATCCCCAGGAGTACAGGTCTGTGAATCACCAGGTTTACACACTTCACAGCACTCACCAAATCACATGCCCTCCCCAATGTCCATAATCCCAACCCCTTCTCCCAAACCCCCTCCCCCCGGCAACCCTCAGTTTGTTTTGTGAGATTAAGAGTCACTTATGGTTTGTCTCCCTCCC